>NW_010531420.1:52225-72193 GCF_000687285.1 Phaethon lepturus | reverse complement strand
CCAGTTCTTTATCCAGGACTTGCAGAGCTGCTCCTTAGGGACAACAGCATCATGGAAAGATGCACAGAAGGGAATCAAGCATTGCCACGACGTTTTATTCATGCTGCAAAACCCAAGGTCTAGGCTAGAAATCAGCCAATCTACCCTATAGCTTTCCCACAACCAAAAATTTCCAGTTATGCAAAGAGTTTTCTGCAAACTCTCCCATTAAGATATCATGTGAATGCTACAAGATCCCTAAGGAGAAACCAACATGTTTGAATAGAAAGCCTCAAGGGCAGAGAGTCATTCTCTGGTCCAGCAGTTCACAGCCTTTCTTCAACTGAGAGCTTGTTTCAGCAAGATTTCCACAGCTGACCATTTACTGATCTACATACGTGGCAAAATCATGCAATTCAGCCAACAAAAATATTTCATTCAAGGACATCATTAATGTTCAAAACATTAGCGCCCTTCAGCACAAGCATAGGAGATAAAGCTGTCCCTTCTCACATGAGGATAACTCCAGGCAGTACAGTGGCAGGGACCTGGCAGGACTGCTGCTTTAGCAGGCTGCTATCTGCTACGCATGCACTGAGTCCTTGAGACCTCTGTCTCAGAAGGAATTGCTGGTGCTTTGTGCAGATCCTAGCTTTCAGATGGCCACGGGCATTTGAAGAGACTGTATGGTGATCTTTGGGTTGTTACTTAGCAACTTGACTCTTAAGATGTAGTGAATTTACTGGGCTGTCTCTGCAGTGAAGCAACACTAGGACCAAGGGCATAGGGAAAATTTTATCAAGGGAATGGGATAATCTGTGAAATGTTATGGAAGACAAATAAGATTTTCCCCTTCTACAAGTTGCCATAAATGCAATAAATATTGACATGAGTCACACTGACCTATTTTCTAGTTTTTAAGACAGAACAGTCTCTTTGCAAGCAATTTCAGAACCAACGAACATGAAATATCAGGCCCCTTCACAGATTTGCTTTATTCTTAACTATTCTGTGCAAGAACCCTACCCTCTGTAGAAGGACCATTGCTGTTTTTCAGGCAGAAAGGGGACCACTGCTTGTTTAAACCTGAGCATCCTCTCCCCCACACCATCACACTGCAGAGCACCCCTCAGGCCAGATGCTTTACTTGTCCTCATGCACTACCTCAGTGCAAGGGATCTTTCAGCTCAATCAGTGGGATTTGTGTCAAAGAAAAGTATAATGTGGTGTGAGCAGATATCCACATCTGATTCTTGACTTTTTAGACTGTATCAGTGCTGGTGAAAGTCACCCTGAGCCTCAGCAGTCACAATATGTCACCACTGCAAGGGCAAAGTAACCTCAAATCTAGCAATGGTAGATGAGATAGGTCCCTGACATCTGCTTTGTTGCAAGGATTTTTCTAGGAGTTCAGTAGATTTCTGCTCTTACCATCTATCTAGATGAGGCACGGAACAGGCAGTTGTACCTCCTGCCTGCAAAAGGGACCAGCTCAAAGCTGCCATGTCTAGTGTGGTTTGGAGGTTATTATCCACCCTGCTAGAAGCATCTTTTATTTCTCCAAACATCCCTCTAGCAGAAGAAAAAAGGATCAAAATGCTGTTGCTTTCCTTCAGCCATCCAAGTGGTTGTGTGTTTATGCACAAGCTACTTACCACTGGAGAAGCAGAGATGCGAGTAGGCTGCCGAGATGACTATAGTAACTGACGGCAGTGCGCACAGGACACTGCACCCAGCCGTCGTGAAGGACTGCCCTTCACACCCCTGGTAACTCTCCCCCTCAGGAGAATGCTGTTTCACCTGTACCGAATTGCCACTGTCCGATTTCCCGAGCAAGCAGCCATCCAGCGCGCTGCAGCCCCGCGCACCGGGAGGGGTAGCTGCATGACCCAAGTTGTACTGAAGCAGTCACTGCCACAGGAAGATGCACTTGCCAGCTCTGAAGAAACCTTCCACCTCAGCTGCCTGTTTGTGATACCTCAGCCTAAATCACAGCACTTAGAAGTCCCTAGCATGTGAAGAAGGCCCATAACCCCTACCTGTCCATGCCAGCACAGAGCCTGAGGATCTCTCACCCTAAGTCAGAGCATTCTTACCATGCCACACTGGTAGGATCTGGCCCTTCTCCAGCACCAAGGCCTCAGAGCATCCCCTGCTACCTGCAACGTTACCATCCCAGGAGCCTACAGCAATCCAACAGGACTACAGCCCCTGCAGTACCGTTACAGTACACCATCATTAGCTCAGCCTAAAACACTGCCTTTTAGTTTTACTATATTTTGGCAGTATTCAATATTCAGCAGTCTTAAATACCAATGTGCACACACACTCTCAGTTTAGATACCACAGTGTCACAGGGCTGGAGATACCCTAGGGAAACATTTGCAGCACTGTAGTGTCATGTCATACTTGTTTCTCATAGCATATAACTCCAGAAACCTCTGACTGTAGGATTTAAATGCTTTAACCTTTGCTTTTTTAAAACCTTTGGATATCCAGTGACATAGAATAGACTGACTGGGAAATATCTGTATGTCATTTCTTCATTGAAAAGAGATGGCAACAAAACAGAACACTTTCAGTTAAGAATAAGAAAAATGCTTATATATTTGAAAAGAATATATGGTAGTATAACATACAGTGTAGTAGTAGAAACCTCTTCTTAAAAATTTTGGGTTTTTTAAAGCTCAAGACATCTATACCACTGGAAAACCCTTTTCAGGGGTGTACTGCAGAAAAGTTGTTTCTGTCCATATTGCAGGCATACAGAGGGTTTGCTGAGGGTCCTCAAAGTCTACTGCCAAAGCTGCATCAGCCCCAAGAAAACTAGGGTTTTGCATACAAAATTTGACTGTCAGAACAGTTTGAGAATAGATTGGTCATCAGGCATCCAGATCTGCAATCCCACATGGATATACATTTTCCTACATTTCCCTCCCCTTTCCCTGAAAGGGTCCAAAGGTCAAGAGCTCTGACCATAGGAGAATGCATAGCCTAAGAGGCTATGTTGTGTACCAAAGCAAACACCCCGTATGGAACCTAGCCATCCACACTGCCTTCTTTCATCAGCTATGCACAGCATACAGCAGTCTCAAGCACATACCTTGCTGTGCATGGGTTATGCCAAAACTGAGGTTCAACTAGTCAGTGCATATTCATATTCCAGTGAAAACTGAACTGTAAATCCTGATCAGGACAGATTCCACTACAGAGGCTATTTCAAGTATGTCTAATAGATGGAAAATCTGATGTAGTGAGAAGAGTGATACCCCACTGATGATGGCATTACAGGTTGCAGGATTTACTGTCCTGGTCAAGAACACTTACACAGAACCTGATCCACTTTCTTTTGTGTTAAAAGCAAATTTAAAAATCTTTGCAGCTCATTGCTATCTTGGGACATGCTTTACATCTCTCATGAACAGGGAAAACTTCTTTGCCAAACAGGTTATTTTTCAAGCAAGCTTTGGGAAATTGGGAAACAGCAGACATGCTTCTTTCCATAACCCCCAAACGATCCACCACAGTATACCAGTGCAAGTGCAGTTCCTCCGACAAGACAGCAGTATGGCAGCAGGTGATAAAGGAATAGGGAGCAGAAGGTAATGAAGTGAAGCATCAAGGTCAGCTTTGCCAAGCATCCTGCACCAACCTCTAACCTGTCTGCACTGCAGACTGTCCCCCAGCAAGAGGTATGGCCAATCCCACAGGCATCGTTCCTTTAAGATGTATATTCCTGCAAACATTTCTATTTGGAAGCTTTTTTTCTTACACTCACCCTCTACAGCCATCTTCTCGTAGCTTTTCAACTTGTCACCAGGTTTATAAAACTTTAAAGCTAGTGCTATAACAAACTGAAACAATGTTATTGCAGATGTAGGAGAGCATCTTGGGATGAATAAATTATAGGAGCCACAAAGAAATCACAACTATAACGGCTGGATGCTCCGAGCTGTCTACAGCGTGCAGATACACAGGAGGGAGCAGGTTTAGGACTGCACAGCTCATAGGGCAGGAAAATTGAAGCGTTATGAAGGGTAACCATCTCTTATTTCAAATGCATACCAAACTTCTGGTTGTTTTCCTTATTGAAATAGTTCATTAATGCTTGAAGGGAGTCTGAACTGTCTGGTACTAGCAAAGTATGTCCCCAAAGATTACCTAGGGAAAAAGCTGCAGTTGGAAGTATTAGCCCCTAGTCCCACCATGCAGCAAGTACAATATACCCCGACCAGGCCAGTCCTCATCTGTCTGTTGAAAGTACAGGCAGGAGTGGGGGAAGACTTCCAGCTCCTTCTGAAACCAGTGGTACTGGATACCATCAGAACTGGATCCACCAAGGCAGGTTAGTTGAACCAGACCATTAAGCTGGCAGTGACTCTGGGCAGCATTCGGGCCATGTACCACAAGGACAGAAACTTGCACGCTGCTTCAGCAGCAGAGTGACTTGAGCTCCAGGCTGCCAGTGCTCTTCGTTCTCCTGGGTCAGAAGTACTGCTAGACTCTCCAGTAACTTGGGTGCCACACTAAGAGGTCTGAACATAGCACTATACAGCAACAAGCATCTATAAATACCTGCATGTTGTTCCATGCTTACTGAAATTCAACCACCCGTAGCAAAACAGCATTTACCATTTTACCTAAGTAAAATAAGTTACCTGAGATAACTTATACAGACCATTTCCTTTAAGAAGAACTAGGAGATGGCATCCTTCCATTCTTTGCAGATCATCTGAGCTACTAAACATCATTATGAAGATGTTCCTCCATTCAGCCTGCCTTTAAATCTCCAACTTGCAAATTCGTACAGGATATGAAAAGACTCCAGCTAGACATTTCATCTTCATGGATCAGCACTTCCCAGAGGATCTGCCAGTCAAACGTGCCCTCCCCAATACCTATTTGGCCTGGTCCCTGCCATCCTTTCCCAGGCATTTCAATTGATGTCACTGATCTTGGCTCAGCAAATAATCCTTCTAATCACTGACAAGAACAGAGGCTGTAGCCCAGCGTTGCTTAGCAGGGCTAAGAGGAGTACACAGCAATAAAGCATGACTCTAGCAAGCGAGCTTGAAAATACGGCTGACCACACACAGGCAGCAGCTGCTATGAACAAGAAGGTGCCTTTTTTTTTTTTTTTTAAATAAGGACTGTAGTTTTGGTCCCTCATTATTGGGAGATCATTACAAAGCCACCACTATACCTATGAACATTCTGCACCCTGGCATGACTCCATCTTCTGAGCTGTAAAATGGCACAGTATCTGGGCATGGCCCTCAAGGAGACGGAGATGCACTGACTTTCTGTACCAAGGCACCAGGAAACACATAGCATGTACAGGCAGATGCAAAGCATTCTGTATATCAGTGTTTGGGAACTTCCAGCATAAAGACATAACTGTGTCACCTTTGCAGAGAACCCTGTATTCTACAGGACTGAAATGTCACCACATCATTTTGGGAATACAGCTCCCATAGGAATGAGGGCAAAGAGTGCTCCTTAGATCATGACTGGAGCTGTATTTCTCCACAGCACTGCCTCCAGCTGGACTCCTGTGGAAAACAACTTTCTGAATGGCTAGTCACTGACAGCACTTGTTCCCCACCGTCACGCAGCCAGCAGACACCAGGAGTCCCAGGGAAAGGCATGGGAGAGCTGGGGGCTCTCCTCAGCCTGCCCAGCCCCAGCACCGGGGCCATTGCTCCCAAAAGGCTGTCTGAGGATTAATTATCCTACAAGGGGCAATAAGTAATAAGGCTCCTTGTGGAACAATAGAAGCTATTTGGTTGCCATGACAACTGACAACACAGTTTCACTTGTGTGCCTTTAATTTATTCATTGCACAGTCCCTTTCCTGGTCACACATGATGCCAAAAAATGCCTTGTTTTTCTTGCCAGAATCCATGTCCAGAGCAGGCGTAAGACACAACCCTTTCCCTGGAGCATCAGTCACACACAAGAATGATGCACATAAAATCCCTTCAGCCTGGAAATTTACATCACATGATAACTCCTCTGCTCCCTAAATGTTTGTTCTTTAAGATTATTCTGATTTTTTAGCCACTTTTTGAAGCTGTCTCACCATGGTGCTTTAAGATCTTGATCTCGAGTAGGTTCACATATAGTTACTTTGACCCCCTTTCCCCCCCTGCCTCGCCCTAACACATGTAGGAAGAATAAGCAGGAGATCATGCTTGTCAAGTTGAACAGAGAGCCAGGAGGGATAATCAAAAGCCCAGAAGTGACATACCTTCACAGTGTCAACACGAGCAGTGCCTGGTGTCCAGCCTGATTACAGGCGTGCCACAACCATCAAAACACTCAATGTCCATCAATAGCGCTGCCTAAATTCTGCAAGACCCAGAGCAGCATGCGGATGACGGTCCATGCCAGGAAGCCTGCTGTCCCATGCACCCCACAGAGATATTATTGTTGCTGTTTGTCTGCAGCCTCAAGCACACACACTTGCCTCAGCCATCCTGTGGCAGAGGGAAGCAGGTGCTCACTGGGGAGGGGAGAGCATCACATTCACATGGCAAGGGTTGAAAAGTGTTGCTAAGAGAATGGCTACTAGCCTAGGACACAGCATGCCTGGCCACAGCCACAGCCGCACCACAACAGGTGTATGACAAAGCACTTGATCAATCTTTATAGTCCATGGGCACATCTCCAGGAGGGAGGTTCATTCTGAACCAGCCTCTGCAGTGCTCAGCTATCTTCTCAAGTCTACAGAGGAAGACCAGGGCAGATGTTATAGGTAAGATGAGAACCATATCCCTCACTCCCAGCTACGTTTGTGCAAGCTGAGGCCTTAAGCTACAGGCCCAGACCCCAAATTGTTCATGCTGGCTCTAGCAAGGAGGATGACAGCTGGTTCATCACATAGCAAAATTCAGGTCCAAATTGAGACTGGGGGAAGAGATGACTCAAAGTTGAGCTCTGCCCTGACAGACAAGATAGATGGAACTAGGTTAAGCCATCTGGCTCTTCTAAGTTGAGTCTAAGCTCAAGCATAGCTATCCAATGCAACGGGGACATAGGTCTGTCCCTGAATTTCTGATTGTACACTGTGCAGTGTCACTGCTACTAGGGTGAGGTGTAACATGCCATGCAGATAATTACAGTAATGGTGGGATGATAGCAGAGAGTCTGCAAAAGAAACTGTTCTATATGAGAACCTGAAGGTTCATGGCTGGCCCTTCACCCTAGGTCATTTTAACATGTGCATTCAGAATTTTCAAGCAGTTTGGAAACCAAAACAATTAGTCAGATTGTCTTGTCTCCCCTCCCCCCACCATGCAACAGCAGAATAGCTGGTGGGCCAGAGAAACGGGCCAGGAGAGTCCCAAAACAGACAAATAGGACAGGAGCACTGGGAGACCAAGGGTTTAATTGACTTGAACAGCAAGAGCTCAAAACAGGCCTAGAATTCTCCTGCATGGGTCAGGAACCGGAGAGTTGCTGCCAGGAGGTCCCTACCAGCCTTCCACTCCACTCAGCCTCTTGGAAAGGAGAGGGGTTTGGAGGAAAAGGCTCTGTGTAGGAGGGAGGAAGGCAAGGTTAGGCAAATAAGTGCAATCCATGTCCTCTGCTCAGTGCTAAGGGTTTCTTAGAGACAGATAGCACAGGCCTGGATGTGTACCCAAACCATAACCAAAATAATTAACAAATTTCACCCCTCAAAATTGTTATCTTAACAGATGATTTTTTCTTCTCAGCGGTATGAAAAGCTCTAGTCTATAAGTGCACCCAAAACCAGATCTCCATTAGATGCCTCCCTTTCCAGTATAGATCTCTGAAGAAATGCCACATTACCACCAGTAAGCATAAAAAGCCACTGACTGTTTTTCGACTTGGCAGGCACAGGCTGACTGTAAAGTTTCTACTGCCTTTGTGTCAACCAAAAAAATACAATTTTGCATTGACTTTAACGCATAAGCATTAATGGCTTGGAGAGGTGGCTGTATAACCAGCACAGAAGGATAAGGGATGAGAATCTACTCTGGGTAAGAGGCCACTAGCTCCAGAGATCCTCCACCCACACGTTCACAGATAACACCAGGGATACTTCAGTGTGCCAGTACAGACACTCATTTAACCCTAGTAGAATTTACCCCACATTAGGAAGTGAACTACACTCTTCCAGCACGTCCAACCACATCACAAGTACTACCAGCAGAGGTAGGTGTGTACCACAGAGGTCCCACATGCCAGTCCTCTCTTGCAAGTATTGTTTCAGTGAGTTCAGGATTGCTTCAGCCTGGGTCTGGGCTGAGGCTGTGGGGACAACTGACAGGCAGTTCTAGTGACACTGGCCACTCAGAGGGTGGAAGAAGCAAAGCTCAGACTGAAACCAGCATGCTGAGAAAGAAATTTGGGGAAAAATACCCACTTATTTCCTATGGCCCAGTTAAATGTTCGATTTTCTTTTTCATCACCCTGGACATAGATAAATCATCCTTGAATTCCTTATTCTTTAGTGAGGAAGAACTCTATCTTAAATCAGAGTTCCCATCACCCCTCAAAATTTTGTGTCCAAAGCAGAAGAAAAAAACTTCAATACCAGACAAATGTCACTGTTACTCTAACAGCTTCTCAGCTGCAGGGAAGATCTGTAGTAAGAGGTGAAGGAAGCAGGGGTGTGACTACCCTGCTTTTCAGAAGTGCACCCTGAGATCTCAGGTGGCTCCAAAGATCCATTGTCTTGGAAGAAGATCTCAACCAGAAAATGGAAGAACAGTTTATTAGGTGCCTTTTTTTTCTTCCCTTTTCTAACTTACCATGTTGACTTCAGAGATCTGGTCAATGCTGGAGATATGGATGCTCATTCCCACTGTGACAGGGTTACCTGAAACACAAATGGACTGGGTTAGGACTCTATTCAAGCCCTCCTCCCTTACCTGCTGTTACAGAATTGCCTAGAAATGCATGGATATGATTTGAAGCAGCCTCACATTTCCCAAGTATCAAGGATTTCCAAGTCACATGTGCTCAAATGATTAGAGAAGAGTAGATTTATCTCTCAGCCTTACAGACTCACCCCTAGTAGTGCAGCCTAAGCTTCATTCTTTTATTCCTGGAAGTTAATTACCCCCTAGTTATACAATTATCTCTGGTTATTCCAAATAATGCCTTCAGAGACCATCAGTAGGCTCCCAGTGGGCTTGCATAAGGTGTTACTGATTGACCATACAAAGAACATAGCAATCAAACCCATGCCACACGTGGGCAGGAAAGATACTCCAGCTCACTCCTCCATTACTGTCAGCTCTGAGTGCTCAGTCTGAAAACCCCAAGTGAATTTTAATACTCAAGATACCAGATAAGTACAGGGATCAGATCTATGAAGTGAGAAAGCAGCATTTGGCTTTTCAGAGCAGCATTTGGATTTGAGAACAAATTCCCCAATTTACCATGGGTATCAGGACACATGGCACCCCACATCCTCTTGCCTGCAGCCACAGAACTGTAGTAGACATCTGTGCACAGGTTTTCTGGGAAATTTAGATATTCCCTTACCCAGTGACCAAGCTACACTCACGTAAGTGCCACTGACTGCAGCATGCAAGATGAGCTTGTGAAGAAACACCACACAAGGGCAGTCACAACCAGACCTATTGCCATCCCTTGCCCAAGCACAGCAAGAGCTGTATTCCCACTTCCCACAAACCTGTAGAATCAGGGCAAAAACTGACACAGGTCAACAGATTTCAGCCAATTCTTCCAGATGTGTGGACATCCCAGCTAGATCCAGACTCATACCCGGTTCTACATAAGCCCCTCTGACTAGCAGCTCCCACAGCCAGACAGCAGGATAGCCCTTTCAATGGGATTTAAGCCACATGGAACAATTTGCAGAGATACACACCCACTATCAAAACCAGCAAAAATCCTCCTGTAGCTGGAGATGGGATTCCCGAGTGCTACCCATCCCCTGTCATCCCCACAGCCCCAAAGCCAGAGCACAAGCCCAACCCCACACAAGCGTGTGCAAGGTGGAAAAATCATTCCTTGCAATGCAGTACTATAAAGGGAATGGCAAGCAGTTTATGCCACTCAAGGTATTAACTCTTCCATGGACTCATTAGTAGATTTAAGTGCTGAAATATTTACAAGATAATCATGAAATGGCTTCAAAAGTAATTGGAAGATTGGGGGAGAGGGGAGAACCACACAACTGGAAATGAAGTGATTTTTTAATTATGCGTTACCATAAGTGGGGAAGTAGTGTCATTAGGGCTGCCTTGTGATTGGTTATACTGTTAACCGAGACCCTCTGCTGCAAATTAAGCAGCATTATCCTTTAATGGAATATGAACAACACTGAAAACATTAGAATCAACAACTGTAATTAGGCCCTGCTATGCAAATCTCCTTAAAGAGGCAGTGCTCTTCAGCACTCCTGACTCACTGTTGGGGTGCCAGCGGCAGAGCTGCTCAGGGCACCTTGCAGAGCCTCTGAAAATCCTTACAGGGGTAATCCTTACACTCCTAGCCACATCTTTGCTCTACTGCTGTGCTCGTCTTTCACAAAGAAATCAGGTGGGGAAATAATCAAGAGTCACTCCGGGGAGAGATGATTCTCCTGCATCCTCCCTTGTGCCAGAGGCTGACAGTGGCACAGGAAAGCTTTTAAGGAAGTCTCACTTTGGTAGTTTTTTTTGGTTTGTTGGGTTTGGGTTTTTTTGTTTGGTTTTGGTTTTTTTTTTTTTCCCCCTGAAATCAGGGCCTAGTGATAGAAGCCATAGGAGGAAGAGGAAGTCACTACTGCCTTGAGGATCTTAGAGACTAATTGGTTACAGGAGGAAAGACGGGGTCACATGCAGGACTGCAGCAGAACTGGGGAGAAGTCAGCACCCGACTCATGAGCCTTTCTGCCATGCAGTGTTGTTTCCTGCAAGAGTTTCCTACTGCCTGCTTTGCTTCCAGTCTGTCGTGACCGGTACTTGCCTCACAGTGGTTACGTGTCCTCTCCTTCCTTAGTGCAAAAAGTGGTCCTTCCTCCCACTGCTGTGTAGGAGACCCACTGAAACCAGCAGGCTTGGTAGCTATAGCAGGGGAGCACTGACAGTGGTGATATACAAATATTTGTCAAATACAGAGTCTATCCAATCCAATCTATCTGTCTAGACATTTGTGCTGTGTTCATCACCATGGTATCTGAGCGCCTGAGGTCATGCAGTGACTCAGTGTCAGAGCCATGGATAAGATCCAGACCTCCTGACTCCCAGCTCCAAGACAAATGCTGGAGTGGAGATCAGCCATGCTGCTCCCCATCAGCCTGGGCTCAGCTGCACCCAGCTCCCGCACGCAGTCAGCAATGTTCCTCTTGGCCACTCTGGGCACTGCCAGGACCTCTACAACTCATCAGTCATGCCAAGTGGGAGGCTTCACTGCCCATTTGCAACCCCTGGGGTGTGTGCCTATCAACCCACAGGCAGAAGCATGATTGTAATACAAATACTCCAAAGATGAAGGTATGCAAAGTCCCTCCTTTACTGGACCTATTCTTAGCTCGATCTCAGGGAAGCCATTTCACCTTCTCCATTCCTGTTGTGAAGACTGGCTCACAGTCTCCTCAGGACAGGGATGCAAGAGCATGTACACAGCCAACAGAAAAATCATGCCCTACCTCTTACTGCAGCCCAGTGAAAAACTAGATCGGCTGGTGTCCAACATTGAGGCTGTAAGTAGTACACAAAATAAAACAAAGGACATCAATTCTGCCAATGTTAATAGCTTCAGGCAAGAAGGATACAAAAGTAGGGTATTTAAAAATATGGGATAATATAATCTGTAAATTTGTCCAAAAGGGCAGAACTCTGCATTTGTGGGTCTGAGACAAGGCAAAAGAAGTAAACCTGATGTTAAAGGTCCATGCTTTTATCTGTGCCTTGCCAATGGGTGCAAAAAACTAGACCTTCTCCCCTTAAAGAAAAAGCTTATGCCTGGAAGATTCGTAGGCAAGATCACAAATGAGGGAGTGTGAGAAATTCTGCCACTTTCACCAGTGAATGGCTCACTCACATGTCCCCATTTCTCACCACCACTGGAGAAATCACCAACATTTTGTCCTGAAAGTAGTTTGATACCTGTGAAAAATGTAATCTGGAAGTTGGAAGGGAAGCAGACAGAAAAGTTATAATAAAACTTGCCCTTTTTCTGCAAGTAATACTTGTAAAATATAAAAACAGTCAAGGTAGAGTACAAGTTGTGCTAATCCACAATATTTTCCCAGCAACCAATTATTACTTTCACATTTTATTTTATAATGCTTAAAAGACCCAGAACCTAGAGTCACGTTGGTACAGAAGTAATTCCTATGGCACAACTGCAGAGGAAAGGTCATGTTTCCAAGCTTGTGTCAGCCTGCACTACAGCCAGAGGTGATGGCAGCCTGGATCAGGACACCTCTTCCAGATCTCTGCCTGGTATCTCAGCTGCAGGGAGCAATGAAGACAATCGCACAACATTCAGTGTAATAGGTCTCCAGGTGGTGAATGCTTACTTGAGGAACTGCCGTGTACTAAGGTCCAAGCTGCCCTCTCTTCACTCCTACCCAAGAAAGTCAGACTACAGCAAGCTTGGGTTTCTCTGCTACCAGATCTCCAATTGCAATACAGACGCAGCCAAAAAGACTCAAACACAGCAGGCAGGTAAACAGAGCTTACTTTATCATCCACTGAAGCCACACCAGTGCTTTGAGGAGTCTGGTCCATGTATTTCTGACCACGTGAACCTGGCAATGCTGGCAGAGCCAAGGCTTGCGGTTGCTAAGGGACAGGTATCAGCCTCAAACCTACCTTTTAGCCTAAACTACAGGAACAGAGGCACTAACAGGGATCTTGGGAGGTTACACAGCCCATATCTTTCATGGAAGCAGACCAGAGTTTCTTTAAATCACCTGTGTCAGAAATTCTACATCTCCCCTGGACAATCTCTTCCTGCATTTCACTGCACTGAAAGCTTTTCCTAACTAAACTTTTATCCAAACTTATCCGCCTCTGCAGTGTAAATGTAGTTTTGTCTCATCATTTCCCCCCCAATGACAGTGAGAGAATAAATCAATCATCCTTCCCTAACAACAGCTTTTATGTACCAAGAAACTATGACTTCCCTCTCCCTCCCCCACCAATGCGGTCTTGCCTAGATTAAATGCACCTATTTCCTCAGCCTCTCCTCAGAGGTCATGTTTTCTAAAGCTCTGACAATTAGTGTTACTTTCCCCTGGCCTTTTGCCAATTTGTCTACATCTCTATTTTAAACCATGGTATCCAGAAACTAACCACTGAAGCAAAGATGACATGTCACCAAGTACAAAGAAAAATCAACCTCCCATGTACAGCATTCTCATAAAACCACAGAAGCCTCTCCAAACCCACTGCACCCATCCTGGGAGCTGCTCACTTTGTGGAGGAGAGATTAGAGATGTTAGAGGGGCAGCCTAGCTCTTGCCATTGGAGTGCGTCGCGCATGCGGGCAGAGGGAGTACAGCACTGCCTCTTTTGGAGAAGAGGAAAGATTATTCAAGACAGCTTTGTGCATGAGCCCCAGCGTTCCCTGCTTTCACCCTGCCTGTGGCATCACCAGTCTCTGAGATCCCTGCAGAAGCAGGAAAGCTGCTTTAAGGTCTTCTGCTGAGTAAACAAAGCCAACCAGAGAAAATTAGAGGCTTCAGCCACTAAACCTACATATAGGACAGGTCTATGCCTTACCCTGCAATGGTAAATACCAACAGGCATAAGATTCCACCCGTGCAAAACCCTGCTCCTCATCCCCGGGTCTCCAGAAGCCAGAGGACAGCAGCAGCACTAGAGTCCAGAAACAGCAAGTCCCAGACAAGGTTGCCCTGCACTGGCTGGCAGAACTGTTTCTGCAAATGCAGAGTGATACAGGCAGGCATGAAGAGGGCAAGGTTTGCTGATACAGATAGCTACAGGACTGCAGCACTTTACTTGCATTTTCAAGAACCCCACACCAAACAGGATAAGCAGTTAGGACGTTCTCAGGCTTGCCAAAGGCATGACCAGCATACAGGTAATTTCACTTCCAGGACTTTTTCCCTTTCAGTCTTATCCCTGCTTTCCTGAACATAGGAGAACTGTTCAGTATCTACTTGCTCTTTCTGCAGAAAATGGTTTGCCCAAGCCGCTGCCTCTGCTTTGTTCACAGTACTGAACCTGAGGGCACCCTGGCTTTATGTTTACAGCTTAAAAAAATGACCCATGTCACCGCTACGTCCAGCGGTAAGTTGGTTATACAAGGGCTGACAGACATGATTAGTTAGGAGGCAAGAGCTCCCAGGTAATCAGAGGTACAGAAGGCAGCAGATTCAGCACAAGGCTTGTCACTAACAGAGGAGCTACTGCCTGGGTGCAACCATCCAATCTCTTAAGAAATCCCACTCTCTCTCCCAAAACAGATACCCTTGGATAATTTTCAGTTTATGGGCTAATTAGTCCTGGGCCATAGTTTTTTTTACACCCACCCAAAAGATAACTCAGAGGGACGTCTACTGTCAGGACACTCAAATTCACTGTGGAGGAGTCTGTACCTACCCCCCAGGACAGGGAGAATTGAAATGCTCCTGTGTTTTCACCATATAGGAGGATTGTAAGAGGAGTTCACAAATTGCTATCTGCCTAACAGCTGTGCTCACATATCAAGACTGAGGCTCTGCTACAGCAGTTAATAGGAAAACATCTAAAAGATGCAATCCCAGCAGGCTACACAAGTCAAATCACAACGAAGTTTCCCAACACTAATTTTCTTATTCCTTTCCTTTTTTTTAGCTTAGGTACAGCATCAAGCACAAACTCAATAAGTGTTAACATTGCTTGAGGAGAAAGAAAGGTTGACCATGTATCATGAAAGCAGAAATTTTTGGGGAACCACTTTCATCCAGCATCTCTGGTTTGTGGTGGCATCTAGAAACACGAGTTTAAGTAGGTTCTTGAGAGACCCCGCTGAACTTTTCCAACAAAATCTAGGTTTAAATATCCTTTAAATATTCTTTAACCCTTTTTCCACTTGTTTTTTACTCTTACGTCCATGATCTCTCCCTCACCCACAGCCGATGCTGCACACTAAGTTTGACAGGTTCAGCAAAACAGCCAGGAACATTGAATACATTCAAAGGCTGATATCAAAGCTCTCCTCCTACTCTTAGCAGGTCACTCCATGATACCCATTGGATTTAAAAGAGCAAAGCATACCATGACATTAGGCTTTTGGCCACTGCTATACATTACCAGAAAGAGAGATGGTCTCATGGCAAGTCAGCAAATATGACATTGCCTTCTTGTCTGTGGGGAAACAACGAGTATGAGGGAATTGCTGCTGCTGAGGAATCTCTTCCACATGAAGCAAGCATGGTATTTTGGAGCTGAAAGACAGGGTCCTCGTCGCCAGAATATCTGGGGCTATCAATGCCAGCTACTTCCCTATGGATTCATTGTTCCGCAAGGGCAGGAGGAATATCTACCACCACTAATTCTCCTGGAGATTGCAGCTAGTCTTCAAGTAGGTCTGGAAGAAAACAGTTTCTTCTGCCTGACAGGTTTCCTGCATTTTGCCATACTTCTTTAGGGAGTACTTGGCATTTTTTAAGCCACTGAGCCTGCACACAGAAAAAAATTGTGCCTAACCTTGCTAGGCTTTTCATCCATCCACATCAGACCAGACACAGCACCACCCTGTGCAAGGAGGCTAATGAGGATTTCCAGTCTGTACCATTCTGCTCTCCTGGTAGCCTGGATTTTCAATTCATTCAGTCAGATGACTGAGTTTTCACTGTTCGTTTAAGAAGGGGGAATAATAGGGACTTCTCAAGAGAAATGGAAAGTTAGACGAAGCACTCACCAAGATGGTGATATCAAGTACATCATGTACATATCAAGTACATTAGATGTTTGATGGAACATCTAATGGAGGGTACAACTATAGCATAGCTCTTGAGCAGACCTTCAGAACATCCAACACTGACAAATCAAAGCCTTCAGTAAGAAGGCGTTTGTCCAAGCAAGCAATGAGGCCAGTTCTCCAGCAAGGAGCCAAAAGACACCGCACTTGCAGAGCAGACAGAACTGACCACTGAAGCACTACTATCCTGTGATGCTCTTTGCAAACATACAGGTTAACCTTGATAATGGCAGCCACATTTCCAAGCACATTGTCAAATGAAGCAGTCCTGTAGATCTGAATATATACAGAGCATTTTCTTAAGCAAGCTGTGCCTGCTTGTGAGCCAGTGCTGAGGGATCTTTTTGGAGAAACAATGTTTTCCCAATGCAGATGTAGCACTCATTCTGTGACCATTCTAGGGAAAACAGAGAGCTAAGGAGCACAATCTGTGAGGCACAGTGGATTACCTAATCTATCTCATGGGTATTTTTAATGGATTAGTGGGTATTAGAGGGGGATATTGCAAATATCCCACTGAAATTTGGAACTGAGAGAGAATGATCAACTGGCTGCAAAAAGAATGTAAAGGTTGTCCCAGAGGTATTGAAAGATTACAGAGGAAGCTAAATCAAGGTTGATTTTAAAAGATGTTAGTAGACAGCTACCCGAGCTGAATAAAAACAAGGTCTCAAATGTACAGGTTTAAAAATGGAACAAGAGAGTGGACACCAACCCGTAGAGAATCTGTACTAGTGGTGGACTCAGTTCAGCAAAGGACCTGTACACACACACAGGGCTTTCAGCACTAAGAAAAATCACTCAGAATACCATTTGTTCTTGGGAGAGGCCTAGGTCAATATTCAGGAGACAGATTTTTAAAGCTGTTTCATCTCAGTGATGAAGATAGTCTTCCAAAGCCTTCTGTATGTACATCTCTTGCCTGGGTGATGCACTCTTGGTAAGGTTACAGCAAAGCCGGGGCAAAATAAGTTCCCAGCTTTGTTAAACTGTGTATTTGCTGTCATTTACAGACATGCACACAACCGTATCACCTTACCAGACATGATCATTATCAAACTGGCACCACTAGTGGGTCGCAAGCTATCAACTGTTTAGGAGTAACTTTACCACAGGCACCAATTCCCAACCACCATCCATCCCTTGAAGTAAGCAGCACTCAGACCACAGCCAGCTTACTTGGCAGGGCTGCCACAGCCATCAGTTTCTTTGTTGGAGCAGGGTGGTTGCAGAAGGCAGATCCAGATATGACCATCATGAGATTAAGGCAATGCCCTGACCTCCTGGTGCACTGTGCTGCTAGAGCAAGGATTGATCATCTGCCCTCCCCTTCCAGGGACATTCCTCCTTGTGTCCTCCATGGCAGCCACACAAACACACATAAAAACAAGGTCTCAAATATACAGGCTTAAAAATGGAACAAGAGAGTAGACACCAACCCTTAGAGCACGTGTATCAGTGGACTCAGTTCAGCAAAGCACCTGCACACAGAGGGCACTACAAAACATTGCATTTCCCTGTGGTTACACTGAGCTAACCCTAGAAAAAGCAGAGACACTGAGCATCCCAGATCCCTTCAGCTCCCACTCCCCACCAAGAGTAGTAGCAGGAGGGCAACTGGGCTTCCCGAGCAAGCATATATTGCAGAGTGACAGCAGATCAACACAAGCCAGGCATTTTTTCCCCAGCAGCAGTGTAAAGCATCAGACCCACACTGATCAGCCACCCCCGCATTTCTCCACCTGAGAAGACTTCCCTCCTACCTCTGTCAGGATCCTGGGAAGCAAGTGCATCTCCCCTGTAGGCCCTGCCAGTGCAGCCATGGGGCACAGTTCTGCCCACCTGCCTGGGAAGCTGTGGGGGACTTGGCAGCAGCCCAGCCCTTTTGCTTTTACTCAGGCCCTCAGAGCTCATGTTTGCTCCATCTCCTCACAGCCAGCCTGGGCACTTGTCTGCATTCCCAGAGCCACCGCTCCCCCAGCTTGGGCAGGCTCAGCAGCCTGCTGCTCCTCATTTCCTAGCCCGCCGCCGGTTACCCTGCTTTTTAAGCGGGCAGAGCTTCAGAAAGGATTGCACACAGACACTGATTATTTTGAATCCCATAGGTAAATCTGCAAAAGGGAGCAGGGTATTTAATCACGTACCTACAGCTTTCCACCAGAGCACACTCACCACAAGCCTCAGCACAGGCAGCTCTCCCTTCTGCCTCACCTTCAGCTCACCAGTTTAGACTCAGAGCAGACCCACTCCCAGGACTCCCTCACAGCCTGGAAAACACTATTAACAACCCAAAATGCTGGATTCACGCACAAGTTCTGGTGTTACAGGTCCACAACTGCACATAGATTTTTTTAAGGAGTATTAGGGCTGAATCCTTAGTTCTGGGACACCCACAGCACCATGACACTCCCCACAGCAGCCTAGGAAGTAGGAGTGCAGCAAACTACCTGGGGAAGCTACAGCACCATCCTCCTACACAACAGCTCCCTATGGCAAGGGTGGTGCTATGTGTGGGACACCCCTTCCCACCTCATCCCATCCAGCACTTGCATCCCTCCAGTGGGGACTGACACTGGACCCTCCACCCCCTCAGGTGGGGCTGCCAGGGTGGCATGCAGGTGAGGCCATTTAGCAATTTTTCCTGCATACTAGGTGGCAGCTGTGGAAATTTCTCCTGTGTTGCCCATCAGTCTGTCTCACTTCTCACCTACCCCCTCAGGGCACAAAAGTCCTGACCCACCTTTTCAGTGCTGGACTTTTCTGGCATGTTACCAATAAGCATCTGCTACATGGAGGACCCTTTCTCTTATGTGTACTGGAAATATCATCCCCCAAACAATTGCAGAGCTGGCCTGTACCTGACTATGTGACCTGTCTGGGAAAACACTCTTACACATTACCAAATCCTGAGGCATCTAATCCCCTTAGCTGAAAATGAGCCAAACCAAATTAATTTAAATGGGTTAACACAAGCTTGTCTGTTCATATCAAATCCATTACTCCGTCTTGAAAGTATTTGTAACAACAACAAAATACCTGGACTTGTCATTTTTATCAAAGTGACAACAAGAAGGTGTTCTCCTTTTTTCCCCTGTTTTCAATTTTTAATGAGTTAGTCACATCTCCTCATCACTGTTTACGGACTCTTATCTTTAAAGGATACCACAGCATCTAACTCCTGGATTGAATCCAGTTGGACATGTGTAGCATATGGGGAAAAAAGAAAAGAAACAAGATGGTCAGGTCAGGACATGCCAAACTTGCACAAATATTGATATCAGGGCTGGGACATCCAGGAGCAGCAGGGGACAGCCCTGCTGTGGCCCCCTTGCCATACCTCCATGAGATGATTTTTTCACAGTGCTGGACATGGTCCTTCATCTCCCAACACAGCACAATGTCAATGGCTGGGGTCTCCAAGGGAGAGAAGGTCATTCCTTTCTTGTTACTTATGTCAAGTCCTTTGTGGAGATATAGCCCTTTCCTGGTGCCCACCTTATCCTCCCTGATAGAGCCTGCTATTATGGCTTTTGTTGATGCTCACTTCAGATGCCTCCCACCACCACGTTCCCATACCGTGCATCTGGTCCTTTCCTTACTCTATGAAGGGCACATAGCCCCTTGGCTCAGCTCAGAGGCAGAGCTTTGGGGTCGCACAGTGCCTAGGGCTTATGCTCAGTGACAGTCAGGACAATTTACAGTGCAAGTATTGAAAAAAAGGAGTGAGTCAGGCCTGAAAATATCATGACATTCGCATCAAAATCATGAGTCTGAGTTAGAAATCATGAGAAGTAAAGCATACACACAAAGAAGCCTCCCCCTTTCCAAATGTTATACATGGGATTATATGTTTTCATTTCCCAGTTTCTAAGTCTCTTGGGTTCAGGTTGTTCTGCTTTTTCTCCACAGTCTCAAGACAGAGAAAATCTTACAAAATTCAGTGATAACTCAGAATTGCAAGTTTTGTAGGAAGAAGAATTCAAGTTTGTAAATAAGTTGGTCACTTTTGAAAGATTGACCCCTGTGCTGGTGTTTCCATCATTTCAGTAATGATCAATTTGCAGAAGT
>NW_010531420.1:31487-52194 GCF_000687285.1 Phaethon lepturus | reverse complement strand
CAGGACAAAAGTTACCAAGTTATCTTTTAACCCAGCACCTCTTATTAAGAGATAGAACTAACTGCCATTTGTTCATCAAAATAATTTCTTTCACTCAGGTTGCATGGATGAGCGAATCTTGCAGAGCTTTTGCATATATATTCATCTCCAGCAATTCATCAACATAATAATCACGCATTATTAACTTGAGTACTCATCAATTTTTTTTCTCTAGCTTCAAATGCTAGCAAGAGCTAGTGTGCAATACAGAAGAAAAACATGTCGGGAAATTTGTGATGAATGTTCTATTTTTGCTATGAAAGAAGGATAAGAAGAAAAATTCAGCTCATAGCCTATCCTCTCCCCCACTTCCAAAAATTTCCTACTAAGCTGAGACCCTTCCCCAGATGCCAGCAGTCTAGGCTTTCCTGCAGACCTATTCCCCAGCTGGAGGAGGTTTCCTTCTTCAGGTGACAATGTCCCACTAGTAAGTTCACATCTCTCCTGGTGTGACAGTCTCTGATGTTATACCCAGAGTTTTGCCACCTGCAATGGGGAGCCTCCTTCTTTATGTGTTCCCTGTTGAACTGCCCAGTGCAGCCCCTGAACTTGGCCTTTCCTATGGCACAAGTTTCCCCCAACCTGGAGGAGTCATCTGCTGTGGTCTCACTAACACAAATCTCCCTTAAAGAAAGAAGCCTGCAGGTGGATTGTCTCGCTGTGGCCAATGTGTAAGAGAAGACCAAGAAGAACACCAGGAAGATGCCTGGCAGCTGAGGAGATGTGTTTGGAAAGATCTTCTGATCAGAAAACCCGTTCTGGTTCTCTGGCACAGCTGCTGTTACGACCTGTGGAAGAGAAAGGGGCAGCTTGGTGTTTTCGCATCTCAGCTGATTGATGAGCCTTTGTCCCAAATGCAAGCATGGGATGATAAACCGTCATAGGAACGAAGTAAGGCACACTATTTCTGGGTCACATCTACCATTGCTCTTGGTAGGGGTTGGTCTGCATAGTAGAGAAAAGCCTACCATGGCTTTTAGTGGCTGCAATGACCCTGTGGGCTCAGAGAGCGGAGTCTCACACTGGGACAGGGAAGGCTGTGGTGTCCCTTCTTGCTGATGGCCTGTGGTGAGATTCATCACAGAAGCACAAGAAGAGTGAACGCTGGAACTAGCACAATAGCCAGGACACCCTTCCTACTTTTTCTACTATATGACATGATCATACACAGTTAATATGTTATCTGCCACATATAATTTTTGAAATATTCAGCCAATGATCATATTTTCAAAATTTCAGTTTTTCTGAAAAGGATGGTGGGGAATGCCCTCTTGCTCCATCCACTAGAACGGGAATTATTTGTGAACAAAATTAATGCCCATTGCATGTGACAGCCCTTCCTATGCTTATACCCCTTCCATTTCTCTGCAGCAAGAAGTAGGCCCTGAAGGTGCTCAGGTCTGTTCTCATGAATAAAGAGCAACAGCAGAAAGCAGAACTTCCCAGTTGCTATTCCTTGCACTGCCATGGGTTTTCTGTGTCATGCCCAACAAGTTGCCTCCTCTTGGTGTCCCCTAGATGTAAAATGGACCTAATGGTGATCCACCATCCCACAGGTAGCGAAGAAGATTTGTTAGTCAATGTTTGTACAGCACAGAAGCCTTGCTGTTATCTGTCACACAGAGCCCGTAATACTAGCTGAGAACAAATTATATTCGTGCATAATCAAAATCACATCCAGTTCAGCCCTGATTCAAGAACCCTTTTTGGCTGGTGATGATGTCCAGAGCAGAGAGAGCACAGCTTGATTTCCAGAGCCCAGGCTGAGCTGGCAGAGCTGGCAGGTAGAAATATCTTGTTTTGACTGGTAAACTGAGCAAATTTGACATGGAAACCACTGAGGGAGAATAAATATGGAACAACAAGATGTAATTTTTACAGAGGCTCTTTTCCAACTATAACTGTACTCAGAGCCATCCCAGATTTGAGCTAAGAGGTCCTGAGGTCTGAGGAGGGAAACTCAAGCCATCGTAGGTTTGGCTGAGGCTCACCCCTGTAACAAGTACAGACATCTATAAGTGCACAATTACTTAACAGCATTATTCCTGCAGGACTGCAAAGAGCAGGAGAAACAGGAAGGGGAAGGGAATAGATCAGAGAAGAAAAAGAGGTTTTAGTTCTGACACAGAACCAAGGATAAATGCCAACACCAGAAGAATAGCCTATAGGAACTGCATGATCAGTGTTCCCCAAACCAGCCTGAAATTCATACCCTGCTCAAAGCAAACAGTGTTGCTCCTACAGCCTGGGAGAAAGGGTGACTGAGAAGACCTCTGTTTCTTTCCATTTAATGGGAACAGGATCAATCACTGGATCTCCAGAATATCTGTTTATTTGACCAATCTGTTCATGCTATAGAGCTCCACTGTCCAACGTTTCTCTTTCTCACATATGTGATGTGAATTTCTTTAATGGGCTTTATGTCATCGTTAAGTGCATCATTTGTCTTGTCCATGTTTCTAGTCATGTTTTAACAAGTGCATGATATTTCACATGAAATATCAAGATATAAATAGACACTTAACAAACCCCACCAAGGGCTATCCGCAGGAATGGATCTTACAGACTTCTGCACCAAACACTGTCACTACTGCTGAAGAACCATCTTACATCAGTTCAGCCTGACACATTAGTAGCCTCCAAATTTTTTTCTTTGAACCAGACATAGGTAAGAAAAGTGACATGAACACACAGTCTGTCTTTCATGTAGCAGTAAAACTACAGCATATTCCTTGGCTTTTATACTTTGTACTATGCACGTTAAAAACATTTTTCTGCCTAACTGGGGTATTGGGAGTCTTAGGAAATGAACAATGTAGATATGTAAAGCTGTTCTGATGAATAGCTCTAGGGCTGTGGGAATATATTCTGAGTAATCAAAAGGACTTGTACTAATGGGTTTTACACTCTTTTTACATTTTGCTTTCAGCGGAAGTCCCTCGAAGGCAAGTTTACTGGCAGGAATAATCTCAGAAATGTTGTTACGTAGATGTTAGTCAAGGAGGAAGATGGATCCAGGTGAGATGACAAACATCCTCCAGACTGGCTTTAAACAACAATCTGCATGTAATCAGCTAATTAATTGAGAAGTATTGGAATTATTCTACTAATCAATAACTTGAACGCATTGTATTCAGTCATAAAAAATCTATGACTAAGAAAAGAGGCAAAATTCACGGAATAAATGCTTTGTTAAAATGACGATGACATCTTTCTTTTAGAGATACCTCAGAGCCCCTTGCTAGTCACAGTGCACTGCTGTAGACTAACTCCAGCAGCGTTGGAAAGTGACTGTGTCAGAGGCTGAGCAGAGCTGCAGGGAAAGACTGCACCAGCCGAGGGTGAAAAGGAAGGAGGAAGGCAACCGGATGCAATTATCCAACATGGGCTTTGGAACAAAAATGAGAATCAACATCTCCTCCAGTTCCTGTGAAAGAATACTGGCTTAATGGACAACAGCAAGACTTCATGTCCTCCACTGGATACCAAATCCAGAAAACAATGCCTGGTACTACCAAGCGCAGCTTTAGGGCAGGCACACAGATTGCTCAGAAACTCAAGGCCAATTTGACTCTGGGCTGAGACTCAGGAGAACTCACCTTCATTGCTCTCTTCATCATTCCACCCAAAACTCCCTCCACCGCTCTGTGTCAGAGCTTCCTGTCTCTGAAGGAGGATAATAAGGATCTTGTGTGGCCACAGAAGAACGCACAAATATGTTCAACATGCAACAAGAAGTTTGCAAGCTCTGTAACACTGGAGGAAGGGACTGGCCTAATATTATTGCATTATTGCACTCAAAAAAATGCATGAGAAAACAAAATGGATGAAAGTTAGGTGGAAGGGTGCCCAGTGCGGAATGCATGTTATGGAGCTAGTTCTTAATTAAACAGTCCACAGGATCCTTGTTCATTCCTTTTCCTTGTTTGATAGAGGATGGATTTGCTCTGAGGATGACACAGGGTTATATATCGAAGGATAGTGCTGACAGTGGGGTCCCTGCCTGATTTGCTGAAGAAGCTGATAGCCATGCAGTGCGTGAGGGAGAGGTCTCCAGGAAAGGAAAGAAGATGTTTGTGTAGCTGAGTCCTGCTCTCCAGGACTGTATGTGTCACAGGGGTTCCTACACAAATCACCTAAACCTCACAGGTTTTCATGAACTCTGTGTGTCTCTCTCTTGGGGCACTGGGGCTGAGCACACACAGCTGTGGCTGAAATCAGTAGGAGCTGTGCTTCGAACACGCAGTGTGCTGACCACAATGCTGCTAAGTATTTTGCAAAATCAGGTGTTTTGTCTGGGCACCCCACAGCAAGGAATACCTTTGACTCCTCAGAGGGGAGGTGTGAACATGTTCATGCTGTACTGGTGAGCTTGACAACAGTTATAAAAACAGCTAATTCTGTGTTGAGAGCAGGTCTCAATACAGAACAGCCAAGAAAGCAGGAGTCCAAGATGGTCTTTGCCTGCTCCTCCCAGGCTTTGTATGAGACATGCATCTCACTGCAGTCCGGCTCAACCTGTCCTAATCACCTGCCGTGACCACCTCAGCTAGTCCCCACTGCCGTGCTCCCAGCCTGTCCCCCTCTTGAATGAAGGGAACAAGAAAGATGAGCTCCATGTGTAAATGGCGTCTCATGTGTGCTCTGTAGAGGTGTTCAGGAGGAAGCCACTGTTGGACCTTGCCTCCTGATGCACCCTCACAAGGGGACCAAATATAGATCCAAGGAGAAATTCCAATTCTGGCTTTTCTGAAGTCCTGAGTGTCTGACTTTACAGCCTCAAAGTCCTTTTCACACTATGTATTTCCTATAAAAAGAGCAAAGTGAAAAAAATAGAAATTCCATCATGTGGCAATGTGTTAACATCCACATATGTCCCAAGAAGGACTGGATCCTTTCATTTCCTGCCACTTCAGTTAATGAAGTAAGACACAACAGCAGGAGATTGTCATCTTCCTTCTGGATTAGCCCTAGAGAAGATGTGACCCATGGTCTGGAGCCAGAAGTCATGTAAATGGGGGAGGAAACGAGGGCTGCACAGTGCAGCCAGTTTTACTGGCCAAGAACATCCTTTTCTTAACACCCTTTTCTCAGGAAGGACTACTGGCAGCCCTAGTGGCACATCCACCTTTTCTTTGACCCTGGGTGTCACTGAGGTTTGCAGACTTCTCAAAACAGCTCGGGCCTCTCCTTCCTCAATTTGCACATTTCCCCAATCCCATATTTACCCCTCTGCTTTCAAATCCAGAGCTGCTCCTCCGCCCTGCCAGGGTATAGGAAAGGAAGGGCGATATCTCCCACTGTACTAAGGCTCTGTGAAGTGCAGCATTTCAGCTTAACCCTGTGTCCAGCTCTGGGCAATTTCTCCTGCAGACAGTGAAGGAGATGGCCCTGGCATGAGGAGTGCCTTCCTGCTAAATCTCAATTCCCTGCCCCAAAGCACGCAAAAGAGTTGGCTCAAGGCATCTCAGAAGAGTAGGGAAAATTTAATCTGGATGCTCTGAGATTTTTGTCACAGAAGTGGAGGGGAAGAGAGATGGAGAGCCGAGGACGAAGCCCTAGGAAGGCAGGTCTGCAGCTCCTATTGCCCTGGGGACAGGCAGCCCAGGACCAGCACCCGCCCCCGTGCCGGGCTGTCCCCTTCCCGGCCCCACACCCTGGCCCTCCTGCAGCACCACCACTCTGGGATGCTGCACCGGCACCGGAGGTGGTGGGTCTATGGCACTGGTGCCAGCCAGGTCACTGGTGGCCGTGGGAACCTGCCTGCTACACATGCACCTGGGTCAGCCCTGCTGGAGGTGCTGCCAGTTTCACCCCCCAACATTTTAGGAGAGGAAAAAACCACAACATGTGCATGCCTCATCCTCTTCTCATAAATTTCTGCATCATTTAGCCTAAAATTTCCCCCTTCCCCTTCAAAAAGTCAAAGCAAGCTAGCTGCATGGAAAAAAACACAACCACTGTGGCTGAACCTTATAACGCAGTGGAAAACAGGAACATTTTCAGAAAGCCTTAACAATGTGCAATACCACCAGTCTTGACTACATGAGAAACCAAATTCCCATTCCTTCCAGTACAGGACCACTAGGACCAGCTGTTTCCCAGCCATGCAGGGCTGGTGGGCCAGGGCTTAGCCCCCGCCTCCTGCCGCATTCGTGCCAGCCAACGCAGCCGCTCAGCCTGGCAGCTCCGCCAGTTTCAGAGCCCTGAACTACTGACGATGCTTCACTGCAACACTTTATGCATCAGCAATCATTTATTTTTACAATTCTGGGTTTCAAGTGATGCTGTTATGCAGGGAAGAGCTGAGGATTTCATCCCTGGGTCCACTGAATTTGCAGTGGCCTTTGAAGAAGAAATGCTTCAGGACAAGCAGGACGTGGGGACAGGCTGGACCCCCAAGAGGGTGCAGATGTGATGGAGCAGAGAGGGGCTGAAGGCAGGAGGGGCAGGGGAGAGACAGGATGGATACTGCAGCTAAGCAGGGGGTTGGGTGTCAAAGGAGAGGGGTGAGACTGGGAAAGGGTGACGAGAGCTGGGAAGCCAGGTCCAAGCTGTGGAGCAGATGAGGAGCAGGACACAGGCTCATTTCAACCCAAGACCCCATAAACACTAATTGTCCTTAGGGGAGTTTGAATTAAAAATGGAGCAGGGGAGGCTGCTGACCCCACAGGCATGGAAACACAGGATTTACTGTGTAATCCTGAGGGTTTCCCAGTCACTCCCTTTTCACCAGGCATTTTCAGACATTGTGCACACCACCCAGGAGAAACAAGATGAACCCTACACTCTAGATAGCCTAAGGTTTAGGAGCAGAGAATGCCCTCACCCTGCTTTTGGCTAACTAGATCTGTAAATGATGCTGGGAAACCATACAGGGTCTCCTTTCCATCCACTCCTGGGAAGCAAAGCCATCTGCTTGAAACTCTTGCAAAGTTTTGGGCTGGAAACGATGCACCAACAGAGAGCAGCTGAGTCACTGAGCTCAAGTGGGATACTTCTGCCATTCTTTCATTGCCTTCTCTACCCTGGGGCAATACAGTCTGCATTTGCTTTTTTTTTTTTTTCCTTCTTTCTTTTTTTTTTCTCCTATGGAACTAACGCATCTGAAAGTGAGTGCCTAAGAACCAGGGTGCTGCTCTGAAAGCTCCCTCTCTCCCCCAGTGCTTCCCTCACCTGATCTGCAGCATCCCCTGCTCATCCAGTCCTAAAACATGATCATCCTGTTTGCCTTACTGTCCTGTGGCTTGCAATACACCTGCTGAGCAGTGCACCCTATACTGTCGGCCCAGGCCGGGACCAGCTGGATGACACTAACCTGCCATATGATCTCCCTGTGAGATGCACTGCCCTGCTCCCCCAGAGCTGAGCAGGCTCCCCAGCACACCTTGCCAAAAGACCTCACTCTGCATCGTTGCTGATGTTGCAGTACCAGGACAGAGATCTCCCTCTTCAGCAGACCAAGAGCCTGGGCTGGATCTTCCCCCTACACCCTGCAAATCCCTCCTCCAAGGCCGTTCCAGATCCCCACCACAATCCTTGCCAAACCCCTCAGGCCCGCTTTGCAATGACCCCCTACCCTTTCAGCCCCAGGCTATTCCCTTGCTCAGCCCATGAAAATTGGTGTTTGTGGTCCCGACATATCCCACCCTGCGACTGTCCCACATCTGCCCAACGTGGTGTGCTACTCTAAGGTTTGAAGGACAGTGGCTGAAGCTAGAGGGGCGTGTTCAGGGCTCCCCAGGCTGGAAAGGTTTATCATCTGCACCCCAAGAACTGATGTACCTGCTGGCCCCACAGCATCCCCCTCAATGACACCCCCTCCACTCCACCTCACCTGGTGCCTGACCCCTTGGGCTGCCCCCACCGAGCCAGGACAGCTTTCTAGAGGTGGTGCTCCCAGATTTTTCCATCACCCCCACATGGCTCCAACTTTCCCCCTTTCTCCTGCGTGTCCCCCCATTCAGCCCAGCTCCTCAGACGAGCACGTCACACTCATTGCCACAGCACTACCCCTGAGAGCTGACCTGCTCGTCGGCCTAATGGGTTTCCAAGGAGGTGGGGAAGAGGGGAAGGGAGCGAGTGGCTGATGCTTCTCAGCCACTCAGCTCGGCCCAGAGCTAACGAGGCATCTCAAAATTAAAAAGTGAACTGCAATCCCCAGCAGGCCTGTCCTCCTTTTGGTATTAGTTGGAGTTCTCTTTCTCTCTCAGAAAAAGAGGACTGGGGAGCTGTGAGGTTTTTTTTCTGGGGAGCGTTTGGAGCCATTGAAGCACCACATCCCAGGGATGGCGGGGGTGCTGGGATGAGGAACGGCAGCCTGGGGCTGCTCTGCTGAGGAAGCACTGGCTCTCTTGGAAGGGTTGAGAACTGCAAGATCTGCCTCACCATGGCAAGGAGCACGGATGGTACATGGGAACAGGGTCTTTCTACATCCAAAGGTCCCCAGCTCCCTCCTGCTCTGTGGGCAGCAACCATGGGCGCGTGGAGGAGGCACCCCAGGACACGGAGGTGGTACCTTGCCTGCAAAGCCATGGTGGGGGACAGTGCAGGAGTGATTGCCACCAGGCACTGATGTGGGGGAAGGATGGCAAGAAGGAAATAACTTTCCTGTAGGAGGAAGAGATAGGGAAAGCGAGCAGGGAAAAAGCAGAGGAGGGAGGAAGGGAGGGCAGCCTGGTTTATCACTTTTGTGGATTTTATTTCTCATGTGGGAATCTGTCTGGGAAGGACCTTTCTCTGCCTGCACACCCAGGGTGCTCAGCGCTGGCTGTTCTGATCTTCCTGCCCCCAACGCACTCATTCTTGAGCTGCAGAGGGACGAGGGCTCTGGCTTGTAGAGGTGCTCTCTGGAGCAGCTCAGCCTGGCTCACAGGAAACTGAGCAGTAGTTGCTTTGCTCCAGTCCTGGCCACTGCTCCTGCAGGCAGCTGCCTGTCCAGCCAGACCCCTCGGTCACTGCTGGGCCAGCCCCAAGACAGGCCCGCGCTGTTCCTCTGGGGGAGATGGCTCTAAGCACGACCTGCCAGCACCCCAAGATGCTGTCTCGACCATTCACAGCTCACCCTAACTGGTCTTCCTGGGGAGAGAGCACAAGTGAGTGAAGAGTGATTGCCTTCCCCAGCAGAATGGCTTATACCCACCTTGCCCAGCTGGAAGGCAGCTGAGGGGTGGCAGAATGGTCCAAGTGGGGCACGAGGTGGGCTGCAGGGCAGTGTCCTGGAGAACAGCCCACTCCTCAGAGGGTGCTGGGACTGGGGTTCAGTCCAGTCCCACATGTCCCTGAGAGATGGCAGGTCTGCATACACGCAGCTTACAGGGTTTTGCCCAAGGTGTGCCTTTTCCAGCTGCACACAATTTATTGGGGGGCATTTTTCTTTCTCCACAGCCTGGCTGTGGATAACCTAGAAGCCATGAAGGATTAGATGCATCCTGGCATGTTCCCACTGGATTTCTCCTAGGAATGGATTTGGTCCAAAACCTCAGAGAACTGGTGAGCTCTGGGGACAGCAGTGGTGCAAGAAAACTTCTACCGCTTTTCCCTGGACTCATAATGCTAATGATCTTCTGCTTTCAGACTCACCTCTTCCCTCATCTGTAAATGCTGCAGGGAAAATTTTGTCCAGATAAGGTTATCCTCAGGGAAAGGGGGCCAGACATGCTGAGAGTTAGGGCATCCCTGCACACTGAGCACCAAAGGCACCATCACTGGTGCTGCCAGCTGGGACTTTGTACTCATGAGCAGAGGGAAGGACAAGAAAGGGTGAAAGGCAAAAGTGAAATGAGTGCAGGAAAGAGGGTTACCATCGTCTTTCTATTTCTTTGCTTGAGTGAGGGAAAGTGCAGTTTGTACTTTGGGAATTCGGAGCAAATTCAAATAAAATGCAACGGTTGCCCAAAAACATCCATTTTACAGTCAGGAAGGGCACAGTGCCTGCCGAGCCCAGCCCGCGCACCGCACAGACCTGGCAGGGCCGGCAGCACCGTCTGCGCTGAGCCCCATGCCGCCCTGCCCAGGCTGAAGGAAGGAGTGGTCCATGTCCTGGGGGGTGGATGGATGCCCTGGGGACCTGGCATCACAGCAAACAGGCTGTGAAAGGGGCCTGGGCTCCTGGACCTCCAGCCCCACATTTCTCCACTGCACCCCTCTGCTCTGTGCCTCCACAGAGCCAGACCACCTACTGTTTTACTGCATCATAATCATCTCAATGTCTTACAATATGGTTTTCTTGCAGTTTTTATGTCGTATCTGCAGTTCTCCCCCTCATAAAATGTGACTGCACCAATTCCTGTGATTGGGGCTGGTCAGCTAATAGGGACATTTTAGGTTCCTCAGACAAAGCCTCTAAGTCAAATCCCATGTTCAAAGGAGAGAAGGGAGAGGGGGAACCCCTGTTTCCTTGCAGAGCACTGAAAGCCTCCCCAAAGTGTTCCCCCTGCACTGAAGTGACACCCCAGATACCCACTGTGCACTATGGAGGGATGAGCATCTCCCCCACCCCACAGTCCTCCATGAGACCAGGGCCCAGCAGCACCCGAAAGCCGCCGCTCCACCCTGGGAGCGTCCCCAGCGGGGACGGCGCGGGGAGGGGAGGCGTTCTGTGCCAGGGAAAGGGGCAGTGAGCGGCTGCGGGCAGGTTTGGGTGAGGTGCAGGGAAACCAGAAGTTTCAGGGAGGGACAGGTTCTTTCGTGGGGTCATGGGAAACTGGAATACACTGACGTGACTTCAAAACCTGATGAAATCGGGGGGGATATTCCACACACATACCCCCCCTCCCCCCGCCCCCAGTTCCAAGGAACTCTGGATCAGGTCCTTTGGGAGAAAACGCGTCCCATGGACTTGGCCCTGGCATGTCTGCCCCTCAAAATCACAAGCATGAACCTACTTCGCAGCAGTCATCTAGAGAAGGACATTTTGATATGGTTCCTGTCCTCCTACAGGCTGAAGATCCCCCCATCCCACACATCTCCTCGTGAGGGGGAAATAGCATTGCCCAGAAGAGACTGAAAACAGCCAAGCTCGGCAGGTTGAAGCCAGAAATCCTCTAAATCCCCCTCCCCATGTGGTCAGCTGTGGTTCTCACTGCTTGCTCCTCTCCAACAAAAGAACCTCAACTGTACTCTGGAGTACAACGGTACCCAAGGTTTATTTCATGTTTCATCTCCACCAGCACAACAAAGACAAGGCTCTTCCTATTCTCCTTTTTGCTTTTTGCTCACAGGACACGAGAGGACTTGCAGATCCTCACATCTCCTATGAATAAGCAACGAGGCCACCAGCTCCCCAGGGAATGTTTTATCCCATACTGTTGCTGAAGGGCCAGCCTGGCAGACCAACCGACAGTCCTGCCAATGGACAGCCCAGCCCTCTGCAGGGAAAAGAGCTAAAAAATCTGGCATTGGGAACAGCAAGTGGAGGAAGGTGACCTGTTGTCCATGATGGAGGAAAGTTTTGGGGTAGAGGAAAAGCAGAGAGTCTCTGTCCCAGCAAAATGTCCCCAGAAACATCACACCATGGACAACCCCCAAGCTGTCTGCAGAAATTGGTTATAGCAAGAGGAGATAGATAGCAGGAGGGAAACCAGGAGGCCAGAAAGAAACGTGAGGGAGAAGGCAAGAAGGAGATGGGGCTAGCAAACAGGGCACAGGGGAGAAGTCAGGTGGGAGCGTTTCGCAAGGGTAGTGCATGTTGCGAGCAGGCGAGCCGGCAGCACAGACACGCGATGGCCCCTGTGCTCTGCTCTCATGACTGGCCATCACCATACCTCCAAAGTCGGGCCTGAGGCGGACGTCATAGCCCTTCAGCAGTTTGTCCACAATCTCTTTCACCACAGAAATATTCCCAGTGGATGGGCTGAAAGACAAAAGAAGAGAGTCCTCGTCATCCCGTGTGCCACCAGCCCCACAGCAGCGGGTCCCGGCCAGGCAGCACTGCCAGAGCACCCATCGCGCCCCATGGCACCGAGGTGCCTGTGTGAGCTACAGACACCCCAGCCATGGGCACAGCCTCCCCATTTCCTTTCTCACTTGTATTTTCTGTCTCTGGTGCAGGTCTTGGCCCCCAGCCTGCACACGAGCCCCGTGGGGCTGCCAGGGGTTCTAAGCCATCTTTGGGGGTGGCACAGGAGTCTCAGCAGGTATTTTGGCTCCTCTTCTGTAGCTCACCCTGACCACTAGGTACTCCAAACTCCATCCCCCTGTGCTCCTGCCTGGTGCGTGCCTGCATCCCAGCGGTCCCACCAGGCTGGTATCCCTCTCAACACAGGCACCACTCACCATGCACACCCCGTCCCCAGCCACCGACCTGCACACTTGGGATGCCTCGCTGTGCCCTGCCCATAGGTGGGTGCGCACACTCACACGCAGGAGGAAATTACCCTTTCTGTTCCACCAAGACGTGCACAGGGCAGCTGCAGCCTCTCTTTTGCAGGGCTCACTTCCCTTCCCCTGCCGCACTGGGCACTTGCTCCCAGTCTCACACTGCACAGCACAGACTTGGCACGCACTGAGGTCCCCAATACACAAGTCCCACCCCAGCAGGTGCCCTGCACTGTCACACATCCCAGTGCAACCTCTGCTTCTCAGCGCACCCAGGTATTTCTTCGTATTATTGAAGTAAAGGGAAAAACAATGCTGCTTTTGTCCTATGGCCTCAACATATGGCTGATCTTTGGCATGTAAAAATTCATTTTGTCACTCGGCATCATGGTGACTTCTTAGCAACACAAATCAAGAGACAGAGACAGGAAAAGAGAGTCCATCTTTTGCTCTTTGTGCGAGGGCAGCAATCCTTTCCCTCCCAACGCTCCGACTTCCATGCAGGGGGGCAGCCATCCTCCCTAACGCTGATCAAGCTCCTCCAGCCATTTCAGCAAGAAGGGAGCTCCCCCTAATAACAGCCCAAGAGCCAAAGCAAAACTGAGTGTGGGAAACCAGAAAGCAGAGGATGCTAAAAATATCGAACCTATTCAAGTGCTGTGGGGTATATAGGTTTTCTGCCTGAAAATCCAGCCTCAGCATCACCCTTGTCCCCTGCTTTGCATGAGAATGGAGACCCTGCCCATGACAACTCCTGCTCTTTGCAGTCACCCACCACAACAGCATGTTTCCCTGTCAACACCGCCTCCCACATCCATCCAAGCCAAGCTGGAAAGCTGCACCAGAGCACTGCCTCTGCCAGCCAGCCCTGTGCCTCACTGGTCACCGGGGTTTGCGCTGACATGTCCGTGTGTCTGCATACACGCACACACACAGACATGCTTTCCTGACTGTATGGAGGATGTACAGACTCCCTGCCTGTGCACACAGACATCCAGACACATGAAAGTGCTGGAGCTCAAGGGTACAGCTGTGAAGTGCACAAAGGTGTGTGCATGTGTGTGACCACATCCAAGACTGCGTGGAGGTGACTGTGGGTGCAGATCTTGCTCCATTGGGTTATGATGAGACTGGGCTGTGGACACATTTTATGCAGGTGCACAGAAATAGTCATTTGTGGGTGCCTGAGACTGAGTTCCCAGGTGCCCAGTCTCTCCGTGTAGCCATGGGTGGAGGCGTGTGGGACCTGTGGTGAAACCGGGCATGTATTAAGGCTCTGGACACACAGAGTGTGTATGTGCAGGGATTTCTCAACTGAAGAGGGGTGTGTGGATATGAGACAGCACACTTCCCAGGCCCAGCTTTGGTACATGGACGAACCGTTCAGCACTTGTGCTGGGGGGAGGTGTCTGAGCTGCATTCCTTGACCATGCACCTTACAGGGGTACAGCTCTCCACTGCATTGCTTTAATCACTGAAAAAAGGCCGGAGAGGTGTGCACAGCACTGCACCTAGGCTTGCAAGGTCCGCTTACACCTGTGGATTTCTATGCAGGTATGTGCTCACGTATATATGCTCACAGTAGATTGATAGTGTGCCACCAGCATTTGTTCATCTCTGGACAGTCATTCCGAGGTACATAGATTTCCATATTCATAGATTCCCAAATTCATAATATAGACACTAGGTATTTCTCAAGGGATTTAGACTTCTGTTTAGCTTCACACAGGACACCATAAACTCAGGAAGCAGCGTTACCTCCTTAATATTGGCAAGGAAATTGAGGCAGAGATAGGAACCAATGTGCCAGGGGCCCTGCAGAAAGCGGCAGAGTGGGAAGAGGGAAATAGGGACTATTTCCTCCTCATCAGCTACAAGTTGGCCTAGTGAGGGAATAAACTGGTGTCAAAATTAAGCACCGGGTCTCTTTCCTCTCATTGCTCCTTTTGATCCAAAAAAACATCCCTCCTACTGAACAGGCAAGTTGTGCATTTGCCCAGCTGTGGGTGAGCAGCTGCATCTAAGTGCTATTCCTGGCAAAGGTGGGTCTGCGTCTGCTTATGGAGCACGTACATCCAGCCTGCGAAATGAATTTTTGAATGCTGTGTCCCTGACTCTGTGCGGGTGTGCATGTGCTTCGCATATACACATACACTTGCAGCCAAACATCTACATATATGCGCACCGTGTTGCTGGCCAGGCTGTGTGGGAGTAGCTGAAAGCATGTACACATGGGAGAATGTTTTGTCTCCAAGGTGTGCACAGATATACATGCAGACTATAGGCAAATATCAGTCCTGGACATAAGCAGATATAAACACACATGCAAAGACACATCTGAGCAAAGACTTTTGACATGGGCATTGCTCTTTATACGTTTGCTTGAACGCTGCCTCTGCGTGCCCATGTATGTGCCCATACACAGTGGAACCATGCATGAGTGGTGTGGGTAAAGCGGGCACGAATCTGCACACGTGCATGCTTATACCTATGGGAACATAACATAAACCTTTGTATATACAGCTCTGCAAGCCTGTGCAGGGACCTGCATGTGTGTACGGGGAACGTGCTGCTCGGTGTGCATGGCTGAGCAAGGAAATGCCACAGCTCTCTCCCCAGCAGACTTCATGCTCGCCGTCAGCACAGAGGTGCAAACCCACCTGCCCGCATGGGTGAGAAGGGGGGTGAGGAGGAGCAGGCAGCACTACTCCTGCGTGGGAAGGCAGTGGGTAAATGCCTGTGTCAGAGTGAACAGGTGTGCTCCGAACACCTCGTCCAGGCTGGATGGGTGCCTGCACCTCTGCTTGCTTGGATCACTTGGAGTGCTCAGGGCAAACGCAGGAATAGCTGCAGCTTGAGCATGCGGGGTATCAGTGCGAACATTTACACGGCTACAGGCAGAGCAGGTAAAGCGCGCTGTGCTCCGTAGATGTGCTGCGATACACATGTGTGTGCACCCGCATGGGCATGGATGAATGTGCACATGCAGGGATGTATCTGAACGGATCGCACCCACAGACGATGCTGTTGCACGCCATAAATCTGCGTGGAGGCACAGACGTAGGCGTTGCTTCCCGTACACCGCAGAGCCAGGGCTTTGGTACTGGCACAGCGTGCTCGGCCGTGAGCGTGTGCGCCGTGTGTGCGCAGACACAGGCATGGCCGAGGCAGCCCTGTGCCGGGGTGCGTATGCACGCAGCTCGGTGCTGTGCACTCCGTCGGCTCCTACGGACACCATGTTCCCCAGCAAATTGTTTCATTTTGCCATTTTCCCCCCTGGTCGGGTACGGGGGGGATGATGGGACGCGATGCGCTGCAAGTGGGCTGTGAGGTGGGCTCCGTCTGCGGAAAGCCTGCTCCACATCTCATGTATGAGCATCCCTCCTCCCCCTAAAATGACACGGACTGGGAAATAACAACAGCAGGCAGCAGGGGAAGGAATTTGGGGAAAGAACCCCCTCCCCTTTCCCACATACAGATCGATGGAGAAAACCCCAAACAAAACAAACAAACCCCCCTTGTCCCTGGAGCCTGGGATCGCAATCCTTACCTTTGCGCACAGCAGGCGAGACAAAGAGCTGCTAAAGCAGAGACAATTCCACTCAATCTGTCTGCCTGAAATGTCCACATTTCCACAAAGACGAAGGATGAAAAAAAAATCTTTGGAGGGGAGGGGAAAGAAGGATGGATCTTCTGAAATCCCCCTCCAAAAAAAGGGGGGGAGGGAAAAAAGAAACCAACCCCCCCCAGTTAATATTTCCTACAGAAAAAGAATAATGAAAAAAACTAAAAAATGTGGGGGAAAAATATCCCCCCCCGTTCCTTCAGTGCCAGTCAAAGAATTCGTTTCTTCTTCCTTTCAGCATCCTCTCAACAAGAGACATCCTCTGGCAATGGAGAAAATCCCAAGAGAAAGAAAAATAAAATGCCCCAAAATGGGCTCAGCAAAATGCGAAATTGAATCTCACAGGTACGCAGAAGAAGGAGAAGAAGAAAAAAAACAAAAAAAAAGAAAAAGAAAAAAAGAACTCAGTGTCCCCTGAGCACTCCACTTGGATTATTTTTCCTCCTGCTCTTTTGCCATCCGGTTCTGCAGATGTTGCATGGCTCCTGCTACCCACCTTCAGAGAAGAGGAGGAGGAGAAAGAGAGTGTGTGTGTGTGTGTGTGTGTGTGTGTGTGTGAGAGAGAGAGAGTGTGAGGGGGGAGGTGTGAGTTATCTAGCAATACGATTTTATTCTGGATTTTACCTACTTGCTCCCCCCTCCCTCTTTTTTTTCCGAGGGGGAAGAGGAAGCAAGCCAACGCCACTGTACTGTTATTTTAGTTTAGGGAAATCTCGGGCTCATCACTTGTAAGGTTTGGGACTTTTCTGAAAGGGTTAAAAAAAGGAAAAACAAATGCAACCCAGTAAATAAATAAATACATATATGCATGTGTAGAAATAAATAAACCCCTGTCTGCAGAAAGAGCTGCTCTCCGAGGGAGGACTGGACGTCTCCCTAGTGCTGTTGCCGCAGCTCCTGTGGAGTTTTGCTGCTCGTTGCAAAGTCACAAGAGGAGGGGAGGAGAGAGGGAGTTTGTGGATGGGGAGGGGGACTCTCCGGACAAACTGGGATCCTGACGTCATGGCTGACAACATTAACCCCTGCTGGCTTGCAAAGGGCATTTTTTTTTTTTTCTTTTCTTCCCAGGGAGGTGGGAGAGGGAATAGGATGGGAAGGTGTTGGCATTTTGGCAAGCGGGGGGATGCGCCTGGACAAGAGTGGCCCAGCTGCAAGCGCTGACGGGTGCTGTGGTTGCCTGAAATAGTGTGATCAGCAAAGGCTGAGCTTCTTCCTTCAGCCACAGAGACAGAAAAGAAGATTTACTGAGATTCTCTCTGTGCCACGGGGCAGAGTGGCCTGGCAGCTTCCTCCTGGGGCACTGGGGAAGATCTGAAGCCTCTGGTGGGGCTGGAGACTTCCCTAGGCCAGGGAAGCCCACCTCGGCAGAGATGCTCAGCTTTCTCTTGAGGGTGCTGTGTTATGGGTACAATACAGTTTGTGGGAAAAGGGAGCCTGAACTTCCAGAAATGCCGCTGAGGATCAGCTCCTGGTGCTGTGGCTTTGCCTGCTGAAATGGCAACAGCCATTGAAACCTTCACAGTCACAATCTCCGGTGCATTAGCTTCTGATCTTTATCTTAAAAAAGTAATACAATTAAGGAGCTCTACATCAGGCATGCGGTAATGGAGGATTTTTTCCTAAGAAAAAGAAGAGATCCAGCAGCACTTTGAACTCAGAGCAGAAGCAAGGAGGAAATGTCCCAGCTCTCATGCCAGGACCATCCTGGATGCTGTCTCCTCTGTACCTGCCTGTCAGCTCAGAGCAGACCCTCCGAGCAGGTAAGTCTCCCCTCCTCTGGCACTGGCTGACACCTCTGTATGGATAGTCTCCAAAGTGCTCTGGGCCAAGAGCGCAGAGCAGATGTGTCACTGCAGCTGGGCAGGACAAGGTCCAAAATGCCTCTGAAGAGGCACAGGGCAATGCACGGTGGCCACTGGGCAGTACCCTCATCCTGCCCTTCCCTGCAGGGAGATCTGCCCCAGATGCAGCTGGGCAAATCCTTGGCTCTGGATAATGCTCCCTTCCCTTCAACCATGGCATAGCTCTTCATGGTTGCCTCATCAGATGCACACCACAGATCACATACTCTGCATCTCCTTCTCGCAAAAAGAGGGATGGAAGAGTGACAATTTTGAAGAGCTTCCCTGCTGCAGGCCAGGCTGAGCTTTTGCAATGCAGAGACATTAAAACAAGGAAAAGCTGTCTTGTGTGATGCACTGTCCTGGTGTCACAGCTCAGGCCATCTCCCCTGCGACTCCTGTCACAGCAGAAAGGTCCTGGGGGCAGCCAGCATGTGAGGCTTGTGGGAAAAGGAGGGCTCAGGCTGCAGTTAGATGCAGGCACTCAAGCAGCTATGGCTGGTGTTTTTTCTCACCCAGCGGCACCATGGCCCAAGCCAGCCGCTGCCTGTCTGCCGTGGCTCTCGGTGCTGGGCTGACCGCTGTGCTGAAGGGCGTATGCCCCCCAGGATGCGCCCTAGCTTTGACATGCCCTGGTGTGATGAACAATATGTACTTTGTCAACTCCCCCAGAAATTTGTGGCTCCCTGATTCTTGTAGCTGAGGGGGTCACCTTTGCTAAAGGGCTGTGGGGTGGCTGGCCAAAGTTTCCCCGTGTGCCTGGTGAAGAGGAACTAGGTGAAGATCTGTCCCAGCAGATCTGGGTTGTGCTTGGTCAGGCTCAACCCCAACTTGAAAAGCAGCTGGTCCTGCCATTTCCACAGGGCAGTTTGTCTCCTGTGCTATCACTTGTGCCGCACCCAGTGTGCCTGGCTCCACAGTGCAGGGCACAGCCAGCCGTGGCCCGGCTATGCCAGGGTCCTGAGAGATCTCCCCATGTGCACCACCGGGAGCCCTGAGCCTGGGATGAGCTGCCCCAGCGCCTCTCGGGCGCCCGCTGATGTACAGGTACAGTATTGACCTCATCTGCTGCTGCCAGCACAGAGGTCTGCTGGCAGCAGCGTGTTTCTGAAGCACTTACTCTGAATTAAGCTGCTGGGTACCAAGGAGGAGCTCTTGGATACAAGAAGCATTTGCCTCTGCCAAGGCTCTGGGCACCAGAGGCCCCATTTAGCCCCTCGTCAGGCCCTACCACTCCTCCCTTTTCTGGCCCCTTAGCACTGCTCTCTCCCACCAGCTATGATTTCATGTTACTGGCAAAAAGGTAAGTGGAAAGCAAATGTCAGAGCCATACACGAAGAGGAAAAATTATGCTCACAAATGGTGACATTTGTGCTTGCAAGTTCACCCAGTCGGGAGCAAAAACCATGTCACATGAATTATCTGACCACTCAGCCACAACAGGAAACTTTGGAAAGCTGATTTCTTAGCAGCATTCAAAGAAGCTGTTGTGTGCTCTTGAATAATCTACCTGAAGCCGTGTTTGTGCATAAAGGACTGGTTTGGAATTAGTCACCCATCTCTGCTGAGTCTCATTAAGGCTGATGCACACTGACATGTGATGATGCTCACTGAGGTGTTTGTTTCTTGCCCTCCAGAAGATGGGCATCCTTGAGCCCCTCCCAGAATCCCAAATGCTGGGTCCTTCTTCCCTGCTGGGGGGCTGTCTGCCCTCCAATGATAGCCCAGCAATGGGCTTTTCTGAAGCTCATATTCTGAGTCCAAAAAGAGCTGTGAGAGGCTGCTAGAGATGACATGTGGTGGCTGTAATCACTCTGAAGAGGCCATGGAGGACTGTGTTCATGGTCATTTGCTGTCCTCCACTATTAAATCGTTCATTTTCCTTCCTCTCATACTTGTTGCTCTGCTGCAAGGTCCACACCCTGACATCCCTCCTTATCCTGTGGCCACCACTAACTCCAAGTCACAGTGTTGTGCCAAAAGCTTACAGCCACCAGAGACAGTGCAATTCCCTTGTTTGTTTGTTTGTTTTTTTCTCCATGGTGTCTTAACAGTTGAGCACTTGCTGGGTCTTCATCTGTGTTCAACCTCCATCTTTGGGTTCATGGCATGGGAGAGGGGGATCAGTGCTGTTCTGAGGGGTTTGTATGAGTAAAGCAGTGAGGCAGTGAATCAGATTGTCTCTACCTTCTAGGAAAAACAGGGAGAGTGAGGCTGAGCTTTGCCAGCACCAAGGCATGTTTTAGACCTCCCCTCCAAGCACGCAGATGCACTCAGCAAATGGATTCTGGGTAGATATTTCAGTAGAAAGTATCCAACATAAGGAAATAACTAGAACTAGCGCTAGGGAGCATCCAAAATACAGGTCCACCAGTATCACTTAGCTGTGTCACCTCCTGTCCTGAGGAGGTGTCATGTGTCCCTCTTGCAGCAGGAGGGAACAAGGTTTTTCTTGCCATCACTATTATCATGCAAGTGCTGCTTTTCCCAAGGACTTGCCATCAAGGTGGAAAATCTTCCCAGTCCCCTCTCCCCGCTGGCAGGATGGATGGCTCTTCTGTCAAGTCAACAACTCCCAGTGGAAGATAGTTGTTCTAAAGCAGAAGGACAAGAGAAGAGAAAGCAAAACAAATCAGGCACTAAACCAGAAGTTTAGTAAAAGCCCTGCAGGAAAGGAGAAAATATCCATCCTTAGAGCTGGAATTCCTGTATGGAAGGTGGAAAACGTCCTGAAAGTAAATGAAGTGTACCTCATGAGGTGGAAATAGAGGAGGGCAGAGGCACGGGAAGCTTTGCCACTTGGTGTAGCACACAGCCTCTGCCTCCTATTGCAGCTGTGTCCAGGACTGAACTCACTAAGCCAGAGAGCCTTTGCAATTCCAGC
>NW_010531420.1:23747-31456 GCF_000687285.1 Phaethon lepturus | reverse complement strand
CAGCAGGAAAGGTTTTCCCTCAAGCTATCCTGCAGGACAAATGCTCTGTTAGCAGTTATAGGGCCACCTAATCACCCTCAGGTGTTAGCAGGAGAAGACCACAAGTTGCCACCCCCATGTACCCCATGGGGCTGACAGCTACTGGCAACTGCTTGGACAGCTGGGACTGTTGTTTTGGCAACTCTGTGTCCTCTAACTCACAAATCATTCCCAATGCCTGGGAGCCCCTCTGCTTGGACATACCATATACTAGATATTACATATTACATATTGTCGAAGAAATATCCCAGAGACATAGTGTATATACAGGGTTCCCCATCTTTGCTGAATTAAAGATCCTTCATCACTTTGCAAGATGATAGTGCAGACTTCTCCAGAGTAAGTGGAAATGTTGACCATTCTTAGCAACCGTGAATGGGTGAACTGGTGAGCGGAGCTTTGCATGCTGTTGTGTATCTATCATCTCCTCTGTGCTCAAATCTTTTTAGCTAGAGGATGGAAAGTGTGCAAAGAAGGGGGAAAGGATTGTCCATGGAGATGGGTTTATGCACCAGCTCCCATTCCACCCTGTCCTTTAGCTTATGAGGCTGCAGACACAATCTAATCTGGGCTTTCCTTCACTTAAAAAATGGTACAGTTAAATGAAGGTCCTTTGATTATGAGAGTGCAGAAGTGCTGTGATAGCTGTGGTTGTTGAGAAGGTTTAGCTCCCACATCTACAATGAAAGAACAGGCCTATGCACGTTGGTTTCCCCATGCCACAGCCTCTCCTGCCATGCACAGACAACCTACAGGGTGACAGTGACACCATGCTGAGCCTGTGGCACAGGGACAATCTGCTCCAGCCGTACCTGAAGGCCGGAGCTGGGGAAGGCAGGTGAGTCAGGTCCGCAGGGCAGCCTTAGGGCTGACATGCAGCTGCAGCAGAGCTGTGGTACCCTGGGAGGCATGAATTTGTTCCTGCATGCACGTTGAGGGATGCAGAGCCTTAGTCAGCTCGTGAATGCAGGTATGGCTGTATGTCCCCTGGCGACTGGCTGCCACAGAGATCAGGGACGGCTCTTCTGTGGTCTCAGTCTGCCTGGCCCTGCTTACTGCAGTGGCGTGTCATCAACTTATCCCACGTGCACATCTCACCTCAGGGCTGTAAACACCAACTCCTGATCTCTGGCAAAGGCCTGCTCGGGTTTGAGCTTAGCACATAAAAGGCCCCAAGTTTATTTTCTCTTCGCATGGGACTGGCATTTCTGATTGTATTATGACTGGCAGTGTGAAAGGCCCAAGGCAAGGAAAAGGCCCTTCAGCCCCTGCAGACAGTCAAGAAGTGCCAAAAAATACCTCCCTGCTCATTATTGTTAACGCTGCAGATCTGCTTTGACACAGAGTGTGTCTGTTGGGCCCATGTCACCCATGAGGCATCTTCATTTCAGAGGGTGTAGCACCCCTCGCTCCTAGGGATGCTCCTTTCCATTTATGCCAGCAGAGGAGCCCCCTTCTGAGTCAAAGCTCCTGGTTTGAGTCATGGACATCCAACAAAAAGTGCTGGAAGCAGCAATGAAACGGATGGCAAGGTTCTCTGTAAAAAATTCCACTCCTGACCAAAACATGGAGGTGTAGTTCCTCTTTCTCCCTCTGTCCCTGTAGCTCTCCTGATCTGAAGAGGGCTAGGGCTCAACACCATCACCCAGGAGGCAGGAAGAGCTGAGAAATCCAGCCACTGGTCCCTGCTGTCCATGGGGACAATATGTCCCCAGAGCAGGTGCCACCTGGAGCTGTCTCCTCCCAAAGCCCTGCAGCATCCACCACCTGCATTGAGGGGCCACAGCAGATGTGATAGATCACTCCTGCACACCATGGAGGACCTGTGCTCGATTCCCCCATTAGCCTCAGGGAGGTCAAGCCCATGTCTCCTGCATCCCAGGCACCTAGGAGAGAGCGAGTCCTCATCTGTATTTTATCCCATGACAAAGCTCATGGTGTTCTCCTCCACAGGCAATGCCCCAGTTATGGGTAGAGAGCTGGGGCTCTCTCCTATGACTTTCCTGCTCAGCAGGGACTGGCTGAGTCACCAGCTTGGGGTTTGCTTGCAAACAGAGCCCCTTGCACGGCAGAGGCCATGCACAAGGGCTTGTAGGTGCCACCCAGGCAGATTCACATGCTGGACAATGGCAGGGAAAGATGGCCAGTGATGTCATGGGTGGAGAGCAATGTCAAGTGATGATGTCATGGGGGAACACATAGAAGGTGCCTGAGTAAGCATGTTGCTGAAGGCAGCATCCCAAAGACATGTGAGCTGCAGAGAGAGAGGCAAATGCATTAAGTCCCCCAGGCTGTGATACCAGTGAAGGACACTGGTGTCACACGCATCAAGGTGCCCTTCTGGGGATTCTACCCTGAGCAGAGCTGAAACAGAGAATGTAAAACTGCATTCAGGGTTTCCAGTGCAGAAGGAACAACCCTAGTCCTTTGTTCATCATAAATTCCTGGTTTGATTTTTCAGGTGGGAAACTGAGGCAGATACTAGCTTAATTACCTGCCTACAACACACAATTTCAGTCCTCTGAAACTCTTGCCTCTTTTTTAACTCTTAGAGTATTCTCTTTGTAGAAGATTTAAAAATCCTGGACCTTTGTAAGACAATATTTGAGATTAACAGGAAAAAAAAGAAAGTAAGAAATAGAAGTTTTCCCCAAGCTGATGGTGAGAGCCAGGAGGTTGTCTGTCCAGGGGCAGCTCTGTGAGGGACCCAGGAAAGTGCAGCCAGAGCAATGCCACATTGCAAGGACTTCTCAGCCCCAAACATGATGGACTTGTGCAGTCAAAGAGGCAAAGGTTAGTTCTTTGAGTCTTTCAAGTCACTGGGATATTTCAGCTCACTCATTATTTCAGAGAGGTTTTTAATGTATAGTTCTGGTTCAGAATGAAAAGTTGACACTTCTGGTGATGGGATGTACAAACTACTTCAATAAGGGAGGAGAGGCAGGGGCCATGTCTGTGTCCTGGGGAAGGCTCCAATTTTGTTCTGAGCTACAGAGATTGGGCATGGGTGATTATTTATGTGGAGAGTGCACAACTGGGTGGAAGAACTCCTTCAGTGTCAGGTGGCACCAGTCCCAACAATGACTGTTCCCTCCAGAGAGATTTACAGCACAGTTGCTCCCCTTGAGGGAAGGCACTTAACGTTCCTGTGTGTCTGTGGAGCACTTAGCACAGTACAGCCCTGTAGGCAGGGCCATGGACACCACGACAGAAAGTCCTGCACCGCAGCGCTGTCAGCCTGCAGCTTTCCAGTGTCACACCATGCCAGGAAGCCGCTCTGCTCAGTTGCTTCCCTGAAGCAGACCAGGACCCCCTTAATTACGTGCTGGACCGATCCCACCGGTAGTGCAAGTGAGCCATTCCTCGTTGGGAGATCTCTGACTTCCCAAATTTGGTCTTTCTTTGTTTTGACTGGACACCTAAGCCAACTAGCAAGCCTGTTTCTGTGATGGATACAGTATGCAGTACACAGTTTTTAGTGTGGAAACGCAGGAGGACACATCTGAAATGTGCTCTCTGAAGGCATATGCTGCTTTGGGAAAGGCGTGCTTCCTCTAGGACTCCTCCTGGCTGGAACAGGGTATTTGCAATACGTTCTCACTGGGAACATGATGTGTGCTCCTTGTTAACTCAGCATCTTCCATGAGATAATATTCATGTATGCTTTCCCATGTGTGCTTAACCATTGCAGTGGTTGCAAGGGGCTTTGGCTGACAGCTCTAAAACAGGTGGCTGAGAGCTGAGTGACTTTTACGACCTGAAAAGGGTGATAATTGTGCCGAAATTTGCTCTCAGGAGTGTTATATGGCTGTCATGAAATGCAATTTGTACTTTATGGGATGGAAGACAGTGAGACAAGTGTCTTGATCCTGAAATAGGTCTGACAGTCCATCAGCCTGCTGACAACAAGTAAGTTTGGGTCATGCCTCAACTTCTGAGGTAATTTTAGCATTCACTCTGTAGATGTGAAAACAAAACTCTTGTGCAAGTATGCAGGGTACCAAATTACTGTCTGCAGACTGCCAGTCCTGTGCAGGCTGAAGGTGGGGCACCTGTTAAATCCCTGTGGGAGACAAGGATCATTTCAGTGTTTCCTACTGCTCCCAAGTGTCTGGCTTCCAGCTGCCTGGGGGGCTGTGCCTGGAGGGAGCCACTGCCTTCAAACAAAGCTTTGGTGTGGGACTTTTGCACTTCAGGAGCAAAACTGGCAGATGGGAAGGTAAAGGGAGGAGTTGTGTGTTAAATATGTCTCCACCTTGGAAAAGGAAACCACTGAAATGGGCTCTGTGTTCCCTCTTACGCTGGTAAGTAAGAAACTGCCTTGATCTGAACGAGGGTAACAGAAAAACAGAGGTTTTCTGGTCTCACAAGCTGGCAGAAGTCTTGCTGCCCACCCCTTGTGACTGCAGTGTGAGAGGTGAATGTCAAGCATGAGCAAGGCACACAGGGGGGACAAGGAAAGCATGGCTGGTCCCAGCAGGAGTTACAGGTGTCTCCTCCCTGCCTTCACCACCCCACTCTGTCCCAGCTTTCCTGCTCCAGGCAGAGCAGCACCCCAGCAAAGCCAGCAGCCTACAGTGGCTGCTGGAGACCCCTCACCCTCTCAGACCTGCCAGCCCCCATGGCTGCAAGGTCCCTCTTTGGAGGAACAGGAGGAAAATCCCTTGTATATACAGTTTATTTTGGAGCTTGGGAGTGAAATCTATGTGATGCTGTGTTGCCTGGCAACAGGCCGGGAGTGATGGAGCACAGGGCAAATCTTCTCCAGGGCTGTGCTGGAGAAGAGCATCTCCAGGCATGGTGCCTGCATGTGTGTGCATGTAGCAGACGGAAGGGGAGTGTGTTCCAGCAGAGGAGGACATGTCTTGGAGCAAAGGCACAGACACAAAAACTTGAGAAGAACCAAACGGGAGATGAAAGTCTAACTGAGGGTAGGGGAAAAGAGCAAAGTCAGAGAGGGAGAGGGGGAAGGGGAGTCCAAGGAAGATACCCGGTCACTCACTGAGCTGCAAGGACTCATGGCTGTCACTGCCCAGGGACAGCTGCTGTCTCTCTTCAGGTGTGTCCTAGCTTTGACCCAAAGAACTGCAAGAAAATGCAGTTTTCCTCTGAGCATCAGTGGCGTTTCTTCACCTGTGAGGGATTCACATAATCGTGCTGCCCTCACAACTCCTGGAGATCTCAGACAAGTTTTGAAGCTGATTGCACTAACTTGGGCTAAGGGAATTTTTCTGAGCAATAAGCATCCACACAAGGCTACGCTGGGAATAACACCACCTTTCAGACAAATCCCTGAAAGGACCCCACTCCCAGTTCAACTGTTCCAAGGGGACCACACTCGAGCTAAGGGGCCGCCGGGTCAGCACAGAGGATGTGAGTCTAATCTTCATTTCCTTTACCTTTAAGCTGCTTGGAAATTTAAAAAAAAAAATCCCAAACAACAAAAAAGGAAGGAAGGAAGGAAGGAAGGAAGGAAGGAAGGAAGGAAGGAAGGAAGGAAGGAAGGAAGGAAGGAAGGAAGGAAGGAAGGAAGGAAGGAAGGAAGGAAGGAAGGAAGGAAGGAAGGAAGGAAGGAAGGAAGGAAGGAAGGAAGGAAGGAAGGAAGGAAGGAAGGAAGGAAGGAAGGAAGGAAGGAAGGAAGGAAGGAAGGAAGGAAGGAGAAGGCAAGGGTAAATGGACAAGGAAGGCAATTGGTTTCCATCCATACTAAATGCCTTTGGTCTTGATAATCCCTCTCAAAGCCACAGGTCCCCCTGCACATCTGTCCTTCCATTTGCATCCACAACAACTTTTGGGGATCTCTTTCCCCACATCAACATGCAGACCAGAGGGGACTCCCCGCCTGGAGCTGAGCTCAGGGAGGGATGGCGGGGAGAGGGTACAGCCAGCCCTCGGGGAAGGTGCCTGGGGAAAGCTACTGTGCTGACTGAAGTGGCAACTGGGCCCTTTCCCACCAGGAAATCCCAGGCCTGTTGGTAGAAACTCATTCACCACTGCTGATCCCACCCCAGGGCATGTCTGTAATCCCCCTCACCTGGAGCATGGTACCACGAGTCTAGGCTGCAGCCCCTGTCCCAGAAATCCCAAAGAAATTTTTTGAAGTGCTGTTTTGTCACACACACAGGGTTTTCCCACCTCCCTCTGCTTGCATTTCAGCTCGTTTTCAGCACTGAATCAGGCAGGAGGCTGAGAGCTCATCCCTCCACATCAGTCCCCTGACACCACACAACACAACGCCCCTGCAAAGATCACATTGCAAAAAGGGCGTCAGCCATCCCTTTGGCCACCCTCTGGCTTTCCCTTTTTCTTTTTTAGAGTAACCACACTATCTCACAGTGTCCTCAGGAGGAGGTATTCATCCATGTTGCCTCTGGGACACATAAAACAAGGTATCTTGTTCGCACTCACAGAGTGAGGGAGTAGTAGGGTTGCAATAGACTGTGATTTCCCTGTTGCTCAGCTCTAGAGTCTTAATAATTAAGATAAACCTTTTAGCTCAGTTCTTTCCATCTTGATGCTTTTCCACCTAGGCTGACTGAAAACTGTTTTAACAGGACTTCAACCTGGCAGGAAATCCCAAATCCAGCAGTTGATTTATTCCAATTTGGAAAAATGAGCAAAAATACCTTTTCTAAGTACAACTGCCTCTGAGATGTTCAGGATAAAGTTTTGTTTTAACTGTACCTTTCTTGTTATTTCTAATATGAGGCAATACTAAATTTAAACTGATAAGAACTGCGACACTTATCAGAACAGTCTATTACAATATTCTATCATGAGTATTGAGGAAAAAAACCCAATCTCTCTCCGCAGAACATTTCCATTTTGTACCATGTTTTCTAAGAAAAGTAATATATTGCTTTGTCTTTAAAAATTAAGGTTCAGAACAGCACCTGAGAGTGTAAGGGGAGGCAGCATTCTTTGGGGCTGGTGCTTGCAGCTGCAAGACCAGGACATGCACTGGTCACACTGAGTTTGCCTGTGTCAGCTGTGTTGCTAACCTGGTCTATCCTTGCCTTAGCCTGAGCTTTGTAAGGAAAAGAACTTTTTTTAAGAGCATTACCCAGAAAACTTAAGAGAGGAGCATTACAACGTGTTCCCTGCGCGGGGTGGAGAGGAGCTATGAATCCTTTCTCAGCCATCCCCGTTCTGTGCTGCTGTCCCTTTCACTCCACTGCCTTTTCTCACACAGAAAAATCTTTTCTCAGGAAGAGCTATCTATAATTGAAGCAATAGCTGAAACATCTGATTTTTCCACCAGCCAACACCTCTTGCTGCAGCTAACACCAGCCTGAAGTGAGTGCAAAGACATAACACTTTAGTAGCATGTTACATTTGCTTTATGCTGGTGCCAGCTGCTGCAGAAGGTAGAAGAAAGGGAGTTGAAGCTAGCACAAGAGCTTTTGGAAAGCTATTGACATAAATGTAGGTCATATGTCATATGTACTGTGAACCAAGGCATGGGTACAGGGGTGCAAGTTTTCTCAGTGCATGCCCATTTCTTCTTCATCAAGGTGCTTCAAATTATTTCCATTCAGGTTCCAAACTGATGTTTTCTGTGCTTACCAAGTCCATTGAGGGGAAATGTTTCCATCTAAAGGAAGTCCATAGGGAAAATTAACTTTTCCAAGGAAACTGCAGGGAGGCAAGAGAACAAAGCAACTGGAAGG
>NW_010531420.1:0-23716 GCF_000687285.1 Phaethon lepturus | reverse complement strand
CATTCCTGCAATGCTGCTCAGTACAAACCTCCTCCAGGAGGGAAAGGCAGTTTCTTTTATGAATGGGAAATAGGAATGGCCACAGTGCTCAGCCTTCTTGTGGGATGCACAGGCAGAGGCTTGCAGGGAGGAGCAAGGCTGCCCAGGTGAGTAGGACCTCTGGGCTGTGCTGTCCTGGGACCTAGCAAAGCCTGGCTAGGTCAGTGGTGGGTGCTAACACCGGGGTCTCACTGGCCTCTGCCACACTCCCACAAGCTGCCATTTGACCCTGAACTCTCAATTCCCAGAAACGTCATCTTTCTCTTTGCTTTCTTTGGAGTTTCTGTCCCTCATTTGCAAACCAAAAGGCTATAGGAGGTGACCTGAGGGCTAAGCTAAAAAACAGGCATGGTGTGGTCTCATATTTGTCTGGTCATGATTTTCCAAAGCCAACAGTTAGCCATATTGGGCTCGCAGATATCAGTGATGCACTTTGTTTTGTTTCTTTACTTGAATAAAAGCAAATCCCACTGCTGCCTTCCCTGAGGGCCCCAGTGGAAATGTACTGCAAAGTACTAACCCACAGCTCAAACTAAACCCAGACCTTCACATCTTCTTGGGTCATCTTCAAAGGAGGACACAGCACAACACTACCCACTGCTATCCCCTTCCTCCAGTCTCTGTTACTCAGAGCAGGGGCCACTTCCACAGTTGGAGAGGATAAAGCACTTTGTAGGGACAGCCTCCAGAGGCAAGCCCAGGAGCAAAGACAGAGCGGGATGCAACCTGCACCTAGGGTGCCTCAGACAGCAATCTCTCAGGAGAAGCAGCAGCTTCCCAGCCTGCTTCCCAGCCCACCACCCCAACTTCTGGCTGTGAAGTTGTTTTCCAGACCACAACATAACAATTCTTCCAACAATGGCTGTCCAGTTCTGCAGAGAAAGCTGAACCAACTAATTGGTGATGCCCAGAGATTTAATCATAGAAGCATTGGTTGCAAGGGAACTCTGGAGACCATCTGGTCTAACCTCCCCTCACACTGCAAGCCATCCACACCTTGTAACCAGCAGGCAAAGCAAGAGACACTCCTGATCCAAGGGGATTCTTGTTTTCCCAGTCTCAGGTAAGTGCATGCCATTGTTTTCTCTTCCAGCATAAGCCCTGTACCCCTTCCCTTCATTGCCATGCTGACACTTATCGCCACCCAGGGACAGAAGGGACGACAGCATGGTGTGAGCTGGGGACCAGGCAGGAGATCCACTGCTTCCCTGTCCCTGGAGTCAACCAACACACTGGGGGAGGCTGTTATCTCCTGATGGTGGCACTCAATTTTACATCCACAACTCTTCTGCAAGCATCTTCACCCCGGTGGAAAGAAGCAAAGCTCATCAAGCTTTCTCTTCTTTGTTTCCTGACTAGCCCTGCAGGACATCTCCCTGGGAAGCTGGTGCTTTAAACACGCTCTAAAAGAAACCATGCTGGCACAGGGCTGGGCAGCCTGGCTCTGCGGTGCCTCCGCTCCCCGCTCCCGAGGAGGAGGAGAGGACAGTGCAGAAACAAGCAGGCAGAGGCCCCGCAGCCCGGCCCGATCCATGAGCTCCCTCCAGCCCTGCACGCTCCCCTGCAGCGAGGGCTGGAAGGCGGGGGAGGCATTGCGGGGAGTGGAAGAGCTGTTTGCTTTATTATATCTAATTCGCAGTGGAAGTGCAGGGGTCAGGAGAAGGCTGTTTTTCATGCCAAGATGTCCTGATTAAGTCAAGCACTGATGATGACATCTTAAAGGGGCTGATGAGGGGTAAATGATCTCCCAGCACTGGAAGCTCTGGGGAAAAAATACTGAAAAATGCTCTGGTTAGGGGTCAGCATCAGCTGGGCACATGCACATCCCTCCGTCACCAGCCCACGGCCCCCAGGAAAGCGGAGCGTTCCCTCACGACACAGAGGATGACAGCCTCTGTTGACATGGCAACGCGGGATGCTGCGGCAGGGACGGCCGGGCAGGAGTTTGCAATCGGCAGAACAGAGAAATGTTTGACAGATTTAAAAAATACCAACCGCACGCACTCTCCCTCTCTCACTCACTCCACCTTGTGCTGCCAAGTTGAATAACGATGTTATTGTGGTGGGAGAAAAACAGCATAATCTGTACCCGGGCTGTCAGGGAGAGGGGGGAGAGAGGGTTCAACCACTTTACTTCTCAATATCCCCCCATTTTCTTCCCAACATCTCCCTGGGGAGGCAAAACCAGGCAGTGGACGGGGATCTGGGCTGCAAGCAGGAGATCCAGGCTCTGTTTGTGCCATGACATCCCATGAATCTCATCACCACTTTAGACAGCTTTACCCTTCCCATCACAGGATGGAGAGGGTGACTCTGAATTACATTTTTTTAAAAATGGTTCAAGATCCTGGGCTTTTCAAGCATTAGGTAATTCTTGTTCACTATTAGAAATCATGCAGTGTTCCCTAAAGAACAAACAGGAGTAAGAGGTAAAGGGGTTAAAAAAGCAGGTCTGTCTGCATGGCCAAAACCTTCACTGTTTTGACACAGGATCTCTGAAATGCTGGAGAAGACACCAGGACTCCTCATGCAAATGGCAATCACAGCAGTCCCTGTCCCCACCCTGGAGGCGACTTCCCAACCCAAAGGGGTTTGTCCATGCACCACAGCAGGCAGGCACGTGTTACCCCAATACACGTAATTTCGGACAGTGTGACACACCACATAATTTCACACAGTTTTGGCTAATGCCAGCCCGAATATTCTGCTGCTTTTTGTTTGGGTATGTCAAGGGGACGTTTCAATCTTGTTCTGGTTTCTCCCTGGCCAAGACTGCAGATTGGTCCACGTTGCACTTCAGGTCTCTTGCAAGGGAGGTTTCCCTCCAGCCTCTGAGCAGCATCCAGCTCTCCAATGGTTCTGTGAGACTTTTACTTTACACCAGCGCTTTGTGTGCTGCTCCTTCCCAAACTGCAGACAACAGCATAAAGCAAGATGTGATGAGAAGAAAAGTCACCTGTGACCTAAAAACACCCAACCATCAGGACACCCATCCCTGGAGAGTTTTGCCTTATGGCATTGCAGCTGTGTCAGGGCCCTGGGTGTACCACCAGGCCCCGACTGCCCCAACCAGCCCCACCTGGGGCTGTCCACCTGGGATGTCCACCAACACCCACCCACCCATTGGGCCATGACTCCCTTTGAACTCAGGCCCATGGTACTACCCCTTGTTTTGGGTCATGCTGTAGCATGCAGCCTACATCCCACATCCCCTGGGCTACTTTGCTTGCACCTTCTGCACACGCAGGAGCACACCAGCTTTGCAGAACTGTTGGTGTCTGGGTGTCTGCTTCTGTGTGGACAGATGGGACCCTAGCATGGCTGTGGGGTTGAGGGGGTGTCTCAGTGCCAGCAGCAGATGGAGATGTGTTTGCTCTCACCAAGGACTGAGCTTTTGAATCCCTTCCCCAGTGCTCTGCTGGCACAGCAACCTTTCCCCCTGCATCCTGCAGACAGGCTGAGTACAAACCCCAGTGGATTTCCCTGAAGACGGATCGTGTGGTTCTGTGCGAGTGCTCAGCCCTGGTGCAGAGCATCCAGGGATGGCAGAGGAAAGAATCCTGCTTCTCTGGAGGGCAGTGGAGGGGGGATGGGGCTGCTGTTTTCTTATACCTCTACCATATACGCAGGGAAGATAAATCCACTCCAGCAGCTTGTTACTGCGCCAAGACCAATAGCGGATGGCAGAGGGAATCCCTTTGCAGGGGGACGCACAGCTGAGCCCAGCCAGCTCCTGACAGGGATCCTCTACAGAGCCCCAGTGAGCAGCATCCTACCTCATCCTGCTCATCCTCCCCGGAGGAGCCTTTTGAGTTTCCACTCTCCTTTGTTCTTTTGTCTCCCCCAGCACAGCCACCTCCCTCTCCTGCATTTCTTCTGCCTCACTCCACACTGCTCTGCAGCTTTCTCTGCTCAAAATAATTTCTGCTCAGGGAATTCCTCTCCCTCCCTCTCCTGCAGTATTTCTCCCTGGCCTTTGCCCTAAGAGATGTAGTTGAGCATTAGCCCAAACAGCATCTCTCACTGGTGATCTGTAGCAGACTAGATGACTTTAAAGCCCTCCTACAAAAACGTCTTGTTGCAAAACCAGGGCATTAGAGAGGAAGACTTTGCTCTCTAGGTGGGGTGTTTGCTGAGGAATTATTTTAAGCACTGATTATCGTAGCAAAGTGCTGTGTTCACCCAGGGCACTGCCAGCCTAAGCAGGAACAAAATCTGGGAACAGCAGCCTTGGTGCTTCTGCCAGCATCCCTCCTCTCCAGCCACACGGAGGTGCCAGCTTCCAGCAGCAAACTATGCCCACCTGTGTTACTGTACAGAGCCCTTGTATCCACCCCACAGACTGCAGTAAAATCATCTGCAATTAATCACCTGCAGATTCCAATCAGCATATTTACTGATTGGTAGGTGCCGTGTTTCTGTGGGATGTCTTGCATGTTAGACTTGGTTCATCCTTGCAGCAGAGCTGTGAGGCAGACTGCTCTGGACCTTGATGAGGGACAGAGTGTCAGCAGTGCAACCAGATTCCCTCAGAGGCAGGGGTCTAAAACACTGCTGTTTTAGTCCCTGCTCTAATTAGGCATTGTTTCTTCCTTCTGTACAGAGTTGATGAGTTTTGCAATTCCTCTGCAAAGTGTTGAGGTGACCTGAGCAATTACTGTCCCATAGCAAATGTGTTAGGTTTTCCCTATTGAGCTGGACCTAATACTTGATGAGCCCTAAAGGCAGAATGGTTGCCAGGGTGCTGTGCATGCTGTAATGGGAGCGTGTATATGAGCCGATCAGAAGTTTAGCAAGGTAAGAGAAGGAAGCTGTATGTATAACATTTCTTTTAAAATACTATAGCAGTCTAACACAAGCTTGTGACGGGGGTAAAGTAGCTATTTTTAGCAAAATGCTTCAGGTGAGTAGAAACTTCCCCCTTTGTTGCCTGTGTCTTCAAAGCACTTCTTTCAGCCTCAAGAAACAAGGCTAATAAGCCTCTCTTGCCTTTCAGCTCCTGGCAGTGAGTCTACAGTCTCTTAGATGATGCCGCAAATTTGGGCATGATGTTCCAGCTGCAGCCTGCACTGCTCTGTGTCACAGTGCTAGGTAATAAAATGAAGTGATATAAAATTATCATGGATATAAGAAAGCTGGCAAACCCTGTATGTGGTCTTTCCTTGAAAATGGGCTGGGATGTATTAGCAATTACTCTTCAGGGTGTCTATGGAGAATGACCTGGATTAGCTTAACATAACTGCAAAGTAAGGTGATGCTAAAGCTGTAGCTGCCATGTAGATGTGAGCTGTGGCAGGGGAGTTAGGAGGGTGGTAGCCTTATGCCTCTTGTTGTGATCTGCCCTCACCCAGCTGGGGTAATGTACAGAGGGGGCTGAGGCTGCCATCCATCCAGCTGGTGCTCCCAGCTGAGCAGGAAAACTGAGTTGGTAAAGGGCCTTGTTCTTAAATGCATTGGGTAATATTGAGGATTGTTTGTCTTTTTTTCTCTAAAAGATACTTTCCCACAGGTGACTGGCAAAGCCAGCTCCCTAGAGAGAGCAGTCCTGTCTAACCCAGTTTTATACCATGCACTTAATGCAATGAATCTCCTCACTTTTGTCAAAGATCTTCACTTACAACAAGATCCCTTGGCACCTTTTTTAAAAAAGGAAGCCTTGCTGACATGCCTTTATTGAACAGCTCTTAAACCTGGCACAGATAAGCAGCACAGATAAGAGCTGATATGCAGTTTGCATTCAGTTAGTAAATATTAATGCTGACTTTTTTAAGGTAGGTGGTGTGTGCCTATGTTGTTGACAGTTAGGTAGTCTGGTATAAGAAATGGCTTATAGTGCCTCAACTTTGGATAATGGTTCGAGAAGGTTTGAGTTTTTGGAGTTTGAGGACAGAAGGAGTAATCTGATAAATTGTTCTATCTAGGGTGTCCTGAAATTTCAGCTGGTTAACAGTCCTCAGCTGCTGAGCCAAATAACATTAGCTGGATGAAGGCAGAGTAGGTGTTTGGCAAGGCCAGTTTGTTACAAGGGTTGTATTTTGGTCTGTAGACCTTTTGTAAACAGAAGTTCCTATGCAACCAAATAGACAAGAAATAAAGCTGCAGGGAATGTAATACTTAATTACCCTTGCCATTAAAAATGTTTGGTTTGTGACTTTTTCCTTGGCTAATTTCAAACTCTGAAGGTCAGTTCTGGTAGAAGCAAGTCTTATTTCTCACCTTCTTCTCCCCTCCTCCCCCATGGCTAAACTAACTCAGCTTACTGATGAATTTGGAAGGGTTTGCATTTGAAGCTCCATTTTTAATGATGGTGAGCACCTGCAGTCTCCTAAGGTGCGTGCAAGATGTGGAGCCGCTTAGCTGGGAGAGCAGGTCTATAACTCATGGGAGTGTTTGTTTGACATTTAAGCTCTCTTCACTGGTAGCTGATAAGGGTGTCCTGTGTTGGACTCAAGTCCAAGGGATTACAAATGATCCTTTGGAAGACCTAGTGTGAATGCCAAGTAGTCTGTACTGTTGGTGTGATGATATATTACAAATGCAGCTTATCCTCACTCCAAGACTCTGTCTGGGGCCTAATGGGTTAGGTAAGCACAAAGGGGAGAGGAAATCTGTGGCTAAAGCTCTAACTGGAAGGCAGATGCTAACTCTCAAGGCTGCCATAGAAGCAGGTTCTTACTAGTAGCAATCCTGTGTCCTATCTGCTGTGTCTCAGCTTGAGGCTGCCAGGGATGCATCAAAGGTTTCTTGGTCCCTCTTTAAAACACACCTCTTTCATTAAGTTCTGCATCTGCAGAAACCAGTGTTACTTGGACCCAATCAAAATCTTCACTGAACAAAAAAAAAAAAAAAAAAAAAAAAAAAAAAAAAGCCAGGCTTGGCAGGTGAGACATTGTGTTGTGACACTTTCCATGGAAATATATATAATGAAGGCAATTTATGCTTCTCTATCATACCTGGTAATGTATATACACATTTAACACAGGAGCAATTGCCTGCTCCATGGGGACTGAGGGCTGTTTGGCAAAGTAAGCACTCTGCCATCAAATGAAGAGATCAGCTATGCTTCCTGGAGCCAGCAAGCCTGTGTTATATTTAACCCAGCAGTTTTCAATACAGGGATAGTAAGTACACTCTCTATATCTCATTTCTGTGCTGGGTGCCTTGTTGTATTGCAATTGTGACAGAAGTGATGTGTTCCCCATTAACACCTTTACAGACTGCTTAGCACATCTGAGGCTCCTGGAGGGTGGAGGGCAGGAGAGGGAGGCAAAAGCAACTGCAGAGCTTGGAGCTTCTGGTCCTGGCTTATAACCAAGCTCTCCTCCCTTCCCTGGCTGGCTTTCTGACCTCCTTTCAGCCCGGTAGGTAGTGGAGCAAGCAAAGAGTTGATTTCACTCTTGGATGTTAGAGGTGGGTGAAGAGACTAAGCAAATGGAGGAAGAAGTACAACATCCCCATCTAAGAAGTCTGTAACTCTGGAGGCTGAAGAAGTGCCGTCCTGCCCCTTGTAGGGCTTGGCTTTGACCAGGGTGGTCACCACTTTCTCTCAAGCCACCTAATTCAGTCTGGGAGTGAGCTTGGTAGACCAAGACTGAACAGAGCAAGCTGAGCAGGAAGCTCTAAGCTCTGTGGTTGCTCTCATGTCCTCCCTCTCCCCATCCTCTGGCAAGTGCTGCTCCGCTGATGTGGTGCCCTGTGCTTAGCAGGGCTGGGGGTAGCACTGCTCCTTTAGGGAGCATTTGGGCTCTTCTCAGGGGCTGCTTTCCCAAAAGCAGAAAGGCATTAGGGACGTTGATGCCTCAGCCTAGATGATGGGTTTTTCCAGGCCTGGGGCTGAGTGCTGGAGCCAGGAAGGGAGAGCACTTAAGGTACAGGGATGCTGAATACCCTTTTGACCCCAGAGGTGAGTTGTCCCTTCAGGCAGGGTATAGGCAAAGGGGACCGCAAATGTCACGCTGCTCATTATTTCTCTGTACCCTGGGGGTAGGTGTAGTACCCGAAGTCTTCAATTAACATTAATCAACACTCCTTCTTCTCATGGAGAGCCATGAGTGGAAGCTGACAGAGGAGCAGGAGCAGAGCTGGAGCGTGCAGAGCCTCTGCTGGCGGCTGCTGTGGCTGCACGAAGGGCACCAAGCAGTGTGGGACAGGGGCTTCGCAGCCCACTCCTCCATCCCTGGTGGAGGAAAGCCTGACTGTTGCAAGATTATTGCTGAGCTATTCACTCCGCTTTCCACTCCTGGCAGAGTGCAGAACAGCCCTTGCAGCTACCGCCTGCCCTGCGGAGGATGAAGGCTTCCCTGTCCCTCCGGTCTGCCCCTTGGGATATCTGGCACGAACAGCTCTGTTTACACGGAGAGCTCAGAATGCGTTACAGGAGCAGGCTTATAGCACCAGTCCATTGTAAAAAATTGGGGAACTGATGCATGCTATTATAGCAACATGACCAATATGAGCAAGTCTGACAGTCAAGACTACAGACCTTGCATGCTTTCGCCATCCTAAGCAGGGTTAGGAGGTTACCTGGAGCAGGGCTGGGAGAGTACAAGGGGGTTCAACATGTCACCTGTATAGCAAAAGCAGTATGTGTGCCTGCTGAGGCCCGGGAGGGGTGTGTATGCAGATGCGGAAAAGAGGCAAGGTAGCAGGGTCTGGAAACTACTGTACATAGGCAGCTGGCCAGATGCATATTGCAAAGGACAGCATGTGTCCTGGCTGATAGAGAATCACTATCTGAGAAATGGGACTTGGGGCATGGGGTGGAAACAGGGGGAATGCTGGCAGTTTCATTTCAGGTTAATGAAAATATGATTAACAGTTGTAATTAACTGATGAAATGGTGGCTAGTTCTCTGCCCCCTCCTGATGATTTATGAGGTGCAGAGACTGCCTGTGTCCATGGTTCCTGCTTATGGCAGCACTCTGCAGCATCTCAAACTTTCTGCCTCTAACACGGGGCTGGAGGGGGGTTCTGTGGCTCTTGCTGCTGGGACTGGTGTGTGGAGCTCCCCTGCACCCCAAGCTTGCTGACCCTGCTCCCAACCCCACCTGGCTGGGAGGTTTAATAGCAGTGAAGGGAATGCTGTGAGTGCTGAGGCAGGAATGGAGAGGGGATGCTGACCTGTGACAGAGCAGCTGCTCAACAGCGAGGCTGGGAGATGAAGCCTTGACCACAGCTCACGGAGGGCTGAGGGCCGAGCAATCAGGCACCGGGACGAGATGGCATTTCCTGAAGGCAGGGGCTGCCTATGGATCTTACTGTGTGCCCTGGAACTGTAACACATGCCAAGCCTCAGAGACTAGAGGGGCTTTGGGTGTGCTCATAGGTTAGAGCTGAAGTCCCAGGTTCACACTGTGAGCTGAGCTGGCTGAGCTTTTGTAAATGATGGCCTCCTCAGCAGGTCTTGCAGTCTCTCTTCCTCGTTCTCCCAGTGCTAAGGTTAAACTGCCCAAGGAGGGGGCAAGCCAGTGCATGTGGGTGGCATCCCACCAGCCGCAAAGTGCTGAACTGACCCTGCATCATCTGTTGAATTAATGTCCCTCTCCTTTCAGTAGCACTTTTGTGGCAAGGTCACTACAGCAAAGTACCAGGAGTGATCCTCCCTGCCTCTGTCTTGTCCAGGCAATGGCTAATAGACTGCATAAAACAGGAATAAAAGTACCCATGGAGCTGAACTTGCCAATTTAAAAATCTACATAAACTTGTACAAGTATGTGAGAACAATACTAGAGGAAAGCACTGTATGCATGAACTCCTAATATGAGTAGGGCAACTGCAGAGAAACAGCTTGCTTTGATTTATTCCAATATGAAGGCAGCATTTGTCCGTACAATGAAGACAGATGCCACTTCTGGTGCATGTTCTCAAGGCAGATCAGAAACTGGTGCTCTGTCCACCTGAATAGCTATTGCTTTCACTGGAGCAGTTGTTAAGGGGATGCTTTTTGCTGTAGAGGGGAAGAACAGGGCAGGTGAGTTGTGCTTTGTTTGTTTGATTGCATATGCATGATCTAAAAAAAGTGACTATCCATTTCTCTAAGGATACCTGATGAGCATTAAAAACACAATTGCAAGAATAATCAGGTCAGACTTCAAACAAATGCAAGGAAGCAGATCTGTTGAAGAAACAGATACCTTGTTATGTCACACTTTGTCTGAACGGTTCTTAAAAGCAGATCTTCCTCTTGGAGACAAAACCAAGGTTTTTCAACCCGCTTGCTCACAAGCTGTGGGTAGCCAAGGAGTTCTAATGGAAAAGAAAAGCAAAATCCATAGTTTTATGGAGCCTCTCCAAAGCTTACAGCAATACATGGCAGGTGCAGGCTTTGAAAGAGAGCCTGTGCCTCTGTGGCTTATGGTGGGTGCACAGGGTTAGGATCACAGTGGCGGGAGGACTTCCCTGAGGGCAGTGAACTGACCTGTCTTCAAATGCACCCTGCTGCCTGTATGGCAGGGAGAGTTTGAAGGAGAGGCGTGAGCCTGTTAGAGTGAGCCCGTGGTATGTCTGCAGTAGCATAAGCTGGCAAATGCTTAGTGCTAAGTTGCTGTCTAGGTATGGTTGTGGGCTGCAGGGATGAAGCTTGTTTGTGCTGAAGCTATTTTATCCAGCAGAACTGGGGTTAGAGGTGCTGCCAGCAGTCTGTGGGATATTAACACAGGTGCAGGAAGACTGAATCTCCCTGTCCCTCAAAACAAAGTCAATGATTTGCACTACAAGTAATTCCAGATGTCCAACTGGGACAATTGTGTAGGCAGGGAACTTCTGCAGCTCTGCAGTTGCTGGGTAGGGGTTTAGCCCCCTGGCTTTGCTTCTTACCTTGGCTGGGTAGGTTTACAGGCTTGGGCCTGTCTGGGGCAGTAGAGCTTGTAACTCAAACCCTAACTACTGAAAAGCAGAAACTTGAAGAAGGAACTATCCACACCTCAGCTTGTTAAAAAAAAAAAAAAAAAAAAAAAAAAAAAAAAAAAAAAAAAAAGGAAAAAAAACCCTCCAGACCTCCAGATACACGCTTGGATGCAAATGCTTGAATACGTTTCAGTTTAAAATGGAAGTTCATCTGGGAAAGCAGAGGTCTCCTGTGGACATGTCCACTTACCAGAAATACACTGGTTGACCGGAATGGCTGTGGCACATATCTGTAGGTGACACTATTATTGCTTTACAACTTTTCTTATCATGTGAGCAAGTGAGGCTAGGAAAGACATTTTGGGAACCATGTGTTAAGGGCTGCTAGAAGTGCTGCTGTATAAAAGCAGGGAGGAGGGGAAGCCTCTCTGAGAAAACAGGACTGTGTCCATCTAACTAAGAGAGCTTGGATTTTGCTGGAGTCCAGAGAGTGGCTCTTGAATCAGTCTCCTTCCTTAGGAACCAAGTGCTGATGTTGCACAGAAATTCCCAGGGAGCTCCCTGCCTGCTGTTTGATCACTTCTCTGCAGGAATAAACACGCATAAATAAAACAAACTGTGTCCTTATACACCCAGAGCACTGCTGCTTCTGCTCTGCAATGCTCATCTGGCAATCTGCTATCACCAGTGGAGTTGCAGAGGTTTCTGTCTAACAGGTGATTTTGTCTGAAAACTGTATGACTGTTTTGTGGCCTGGCTGAGGTGTGGTTCTCTCTAACCTCTAGCACTTGCTTGATAGGGGGGGAGGACGGAGGTGTGTCTGACGGATGCTGCTTTGAGAGTCTGTTCTTGTTTAATGGGGGAATGTTTACACCTGCCTGTGTGGACTCATCGCAGTCCCTGTGCAGGTGTCACGACAGCCCCTTTCCTGGAGCTTTCCTCCCGTGGCTGGCAGAGGGCAGCAGAAGCCGCGGAACTGGCGGCGGAGCACCTAACGGGCTGTGGCGGGATGGCGGAGCGGCGTCAGCCGGGCTGTGCGCCCGGGCTGTGCGCCGCTGCCTCCCCACTGTCAGCCCGCGGCTGGTGGGAGACGCTTTTTTTCTGCAAGGATAGTTGGGACTGATCAGCGCGGCCTGTTTGGTGCGCTCCTCCACTGGATTCATCCAGGCGCCTTCCTTGGGCAAGCCTGCAGGCAGATGCTATTGCTGCCAGCAATACCTCTTGCCCTGATATCTGTGCCTGCTGAGAGGATCTGTGCTATGTGGAAATGGGCCTTCTGCTGGTATGCAAGGCACCTGCAGAAAGCAGCAGGATCTCGGCTGGAGCAAATGCATTTCTGTCCCATGTTAGGAACCAGCCTCATAGCAGTGTCATTCTCTGGCAGGACTGTGGCCTTGCTGGCCCTTCAAGCATATCTGTTACTGCCATGGCTCCTGATACATCTGCAATTCAGGGAGCTTTCCTTGCACTACAAGTAATTCCTCCTTCCAGCCTTGCCTGGGAACTGGGAGGGAAGTGGCTGGTTTTCGCAAAACAAACTTTCCAGACCCTGGTCATTCTGTGCAGTGATGCCCAGGAGGAGGTCTGCTGCACCCTTGCAGGCAGCACTGTAGCTCGCTGGCCACAGGCTGTCCTGGGACCAAGACACAGTCCTGCTCTAGGTATAGGGATGGAAGTGTGACTAGCAAGGGCTGTGGGTAGAGCCTGAGAAAATAAAGAGGAAAATGCAGAAAGGAAGTAAGCGGGCGCAGGGGGAAATTCAATGCTGTGATGGGAATGTTGTGAAGGGAAGCTCTTGGAAATGTGATGCAAACCTGTGGGCTTCCCTTGGTGTGCTGCTCCCTCACCACAAGCTAGGCAGGGCCCTGGGACACTGCCTCTTGGCCCTCAGGGTGGCACAAAGAGGCTGGCCTGGGCTTGACTCTGGATGGAGCTTTTTCTCTCCAGAGTAGTTGACTCCAGCTTTGCATTGATTTCCATTTGAGTCAGACACTTCTTAAAAGCCCCAGAGGGAGCTTGCACAGCATCTGTATCTCTGCAGTTTCCAAGGCGAGCATCTTGCCAAGACTCTCGGTGTGTCAATAACTGAGGGAATCCCTCAGTAACTTTCTTTCTATGGATGCCTCATTCTAGGTCTTCTGAAACACGGTATTCTGGTGCTAGTCATTGCCAAAGGACAACAGTCCCTTTTGGAAAAAGGTCTTGATCCACAGAGCCCCGTGCCACCCTAGATGTGGCTTTCCTTCCCTCAGTGTTTTAGAAAAATGTGCAGCTCTTCTCATCAGGCTATAATCTCCCAGTCTCTGAGTAACATTCACCGGAGTTTAATCCCACTGTAAAACACCTCACGTGGATTGTGGTGGTGCTCCTTGGCCCTGTCCTCATGGCTGGGACCAGCTCTGGGTCTGTTCCTTGCAGTGCAGTCATCAGTGCACAACAGTGCCTGGCTCTGGAGGCTCTGAGGTTTGTCTGTGAAGGGGTGAAGGCATCTTTACTGTCTCAGTGCAGGGCTTTGTTTTGCAAATTAGTTGATAGTATCAGCCCAGGTGTCCTGGTTTAACCCCAGCTGGCAACTAAGCACCACACAAGCTGCTCATTCACTCTCCCTCTGTGGGATAGGGGAATCATAAAAGTGAGAAAACTTGTGGGTTGAGATAAAGACAGTTTAATAAGTAAAGCAAAAGCCACACACACACGCAATACAAAACAAGGAATTCATTCACCACTTCCCATCAGCAGGCAGGTGTTCAGCCACCTCCAGGAAAGCAGGGCTCCATCACATATAATGGTGACTTGGGAAGACAAATGTCATATCTCCTAACGTGTCCCCGTCTTCCTTTTTCTTCCCTCAGCTTTATATACTGAGCATGACATCATATGGCATGGTATATCCCTTAGGTCAGTTGGGGTCAGTTGTCCCAGCTGTGTCCCCTCCCAACTTCTTGTGCACTTCCAGCCTATTCACTAGTGGGGTGGTATGAGAAGCAGAAAAGGCCTTAATTCTGTGTAAGCACTGCTCAGCAATAACTAAAACCTCTCTGTATTACCAACACTGTTTTCAGCACAAATCCAAAACCTAGCCCCATACTAGCTACTATGAAGAAAACTAACTCTATCCCAGACAAAAGCAGCACACCAGGTTGAAAAAAGTACTTTTAGCAGCAAGTACTCAACTCTCTTCTTTTTTTTTTATGAGGAATGTCTTAGTACAAGAGTTGAAGTTGGTTCAAATGGGTGGTTTCTTGGTGAGAAACAGACTTCTCTTTGATTTTCTCATCCATTTTCACCTGACAAAAAATTTTTGTTCTAGTTTAATTTTTTATTTTCTAATGGGAAGACTTACCAGGCCTCTCCACCTTCCTCAAAGCGATGGAAACCTCTCATCACTTTTCTAGTTGGTAAAATAGGAGTGAAGAGCTTGAGAGATAGCTACTTGCTCAAATATTCTGACTTCTTTGTCACTCAGGTGAAGATAGAAGGAGAAAAAGGAGCAAAGAACTGAAAGAGATTGTTCTGTTTCCCCAAAAAAATTCACCTTTCTTACTGCTGTTCTGGCTTGTAGAGAGCTTAAAGTGGAAATGTAAGACCCTGAAGAAAAATGCGGTTTTTCAAAAGTTTCATTTTACATTTTTAAAGTCAACGTTGTTTATTCAAAAAAGTAGAAAACCCAGCAGAAACTATTTTAAAATGAAAAAGCTGCTGGCATCACATCCTTGTAACTCTGGTTCTTACTAGCAGAGCAGTGCTGAAGCCTGGTGCAGCTGATGTGCAGTGAGGTCTGTTTGGTCCTTGGCAGCAGCTCCTTGACTCCATCTCACATTTGCACCATGTCTCTTCCTCCTAGTACCCCTGTATGTCCTTCAAAGGGATTTGGAGCACCTGCACTTGCTGGCCTTGTCTGCATGCCCCAAAAGCAACAGGAGAGCTGACCACCTGCTTCAGTGCCACACTCCATGGAGGTGCTTTGGAGATGGAGTCAAGACAAAATGAAAACTAGGCCCAAAAAATTCGTCTAAGCTTTGGTGTGGAAACTCATTGTGAAGGGGAGAAAATAGGTCTGTTGTACGTCCCCTCATGCCACACAGGAAAGAGGCCTCAGATAATCCTATTTCTGAAGTGTTAACCAGCATCCTGAGTGCAATCTTGAGTTCCCTTATGTTAATGGATAGCACTCTAGAGAGAGTAGAGACTCCACTCTGGTGAGACCCCACCTGGGGTATGGCGTCCAGCTCTGGAGCCCTCAGCACAGGAAAGACGTGGACCTGTTGGAACAGGTCCAGAGGAGGCCATGAAAATGATCAGAGGGGTGGAACACTTCTCCCCTGAGGACAAGATGGAGAACAGAAGGCTCCAGGGAGACCTTATTGCAGCCTGCCAGTGCTTAAAGGGGGCTTATAAGAAAGATGGGGACAGACGTTTTAGCAGGGCCTGTTGTGATAGGACAAGGGGTAATGGTTTTAAACCAGAAGAAGGTAGATTTAGCTAGCTATAAAGAAGAAATTTTTCACAATGAGGGGGGTGTAACAACTGGCACAGGTTGCCCAGAGAGGTGGTAGGTGCCCCATCCCTGGAAACATTCCATGTCAGATTGGACAGGGCTCATGTCCCTGCTCATTGCAGGGGGGTTGGACTAGATGACCTTAAAAGGTTTCTTCCAACCCAAACTACTCTGTGATTCTGTGAAAATACTGGAAAAGAAAGTGAACTCATGGGCAAGATCCCCTGAAGCTGGGACATAAAGTCAAAGAAGTTTGGCTTGCATCAAACCAAACCACCTGACAAATCATTGGGATGGAGAGCAGTCTGACTCTGCCTGCAGGAGGCTCAGGTGGGAAAGACTAAAGTCACTGAAGAAACCAGGAGCTGCAAGTGGACCAGCCTAGCCTGTTGCAGTGGTTCACAGACTTCCAGGCACACAAATGCCATGTCCAAAGTAGAGCACACCCAGCTGCCTGCATAGGTGGCCACAAGTGTGGCTGTCTTACACTCCCAATTAAAAACATCACATGGAAGGCCGTAAAATAAATCCACATGATGAATCCTTTCTTGGCCAACAGCAGCTTGCCATCTGCAGCTGTTCCAGATGTGTCTGCTGTGGGCTGAAGGCCAAGGACAGCTGGCTGCTGATCTGTGAGGCTCAAGCCACAGCAGTAAAATGCAAGTCAGGAAAAGGCATCAGATAGCTGAAAATTACTCCCCAGAGTCTGTGGTGGGACCTCATGTGTGTTGCAGTCATAAGACAGGTTAGCAGTGCTTGCTGAGTGTGCTTTGTACAGCTTTTAGGATGCCTGGAGTCACTCTGATAGCTCTGCTTTCCCACATGCACCTTCTCACCAAGGGACACAAACCTTTCTACCTGCCCACCTTCCTTTTCCCCTGACCTCTACACTCCATATATCTTTTCTTTTATAGCTATGATTTTTCATGTAAATGAAATACTGGCTCCTTAGACCAGCCTTTTCGAGAAGTTGTGCTTCCTTGTAAGCAGCCAAGCTTTTTTGCAAACCTGGTATTACCTACTTTGATTTCATTAGTCTTTTTGGCCCAACTTTTTCTTTTTTTTTTTTCCTAACTTAATTTTTAACCTTCTGCTTTTTACCAAGCTTCTCTGTACTATGGATGCTGATGTTACTGAAATGTTCAGGCAGTGAAGCCTGATGTTCTGGAGTTGAGAGATGAAAATTGAATCTGCCTCTTTTGCCTTACCCCATCCCATGCTGTGCATATGAATCAATACAGGCCGATTACCTGGCCCCCATGGATCTTCTCTGAAGCACCTCTGCCTCACTGAGTGCACAGGATACCCACTGCTTGCATTCAGTGAGGCTCTTCGTTTTTTTCTTTTGTCTATTGTAGGATCTGCTTCTTTGCTGCATGGTAGTACTCATCACTATTGTATCAGACTGCTTCACACATGGTAATGAATTTAATTTCACACTGCCGCTACTAGAAGACAGGTTATTTTTATCCTCTCTTTAAATTTGTGAGAACTGACATGCAGAGCTTAAAGCAGAAAAGCAGTGAATGCTTTTGGCTGTCAAGCTGAAGATATCTAGGGTCATGATTTTGGTATACTTACCCCAGAGAGCTTTCTGCAGTTGCAGCTGCTCCTGAGTAACAGTAGTGGGTGCCTGTCACATCTGTAAGGCAGACCCAGGAGATCTCCTATAATTCTGGGAACCAAAGTAAGAGGCTCCCTATGGGAACTTCAGTCTGAGTGGTTCTATTGGTACTCTGTAAGAGCCAGAGGCAGCACCTGCTCCCACAACGTGCCTTCACAAGATGAGTAGTCTCTACCTTTCTGCAGTGTTACGGCTATCTGCAACTAATAGCAGTTCCCTGTAAACAGGAACTGGTGCTACTTCGTTGTGCTAATTCAGTCTGGGATGTATGCATCTGGCTGGCTGAAAGAGCTGGAAGTCCTGTAGTGAAGTAATAGGATTATATAATTAAACACCATCATAATTTGATGCTCTTCTATCTGTATGTAAAGGCATCAGGGCTGCTCTGAACTCAGGCATGAATGATTTGAGTGCTTGAATCTATGACCTTCTGGGTATTGCTTCTGGAGAGGCTTCACAGACTATTGGCAGCAGACACTTGTGGCCATAGCAGTGTTTATGGACTTTGGTCCCCTCCCTACATGTTTTTGGCTGCTGTTTATGGTCCAGGGTGCTGTGTCCTCAGCCCAGCATTTGACCAATGTGGCCTTGTCTCAGTTGTTCCTACCTCCCCAGCCAGACCCAACATCTCCGACTTGACAGGTAGAGCTGTCAACCACTGAACTCCCTCTTTTTAAAAGGAAGTTGTCCCTTTTAATCTGGAATTCCTCTGTGCATGTTCAGTATGTGCTTATGCCCTTGCTTGTTGAAGGGCATTGAGAAAGGTTGCTTGGGGGCCAAGTGGAGTCCAGCTCTCTGCAGCAGTATGAGAAATATTTGTTTCTTTGTTCTTTGCATTTCTGCTTCTGTTAATACTGATGTTGGCCAACACTCTATCAGGGATCATGATGAGCAAGACAAATATGGACTTCAGGCAACACCATATGATCATTTTCCTGGTGGATAGATGCTTGGGTTGGCTCAGCAACACAGCTACATAGCATGAAATGGGAAAGGACTGCAAGAGAAAAGGAAGGTGGCAATTTCTGCTGGAATATGTGACTAATTGCTGTGCTTTGAATTCAGGGGATGTGAGAAATGCCCAGGAGAGAGGCTGATTAATTAGTGGTGATGTCATTCTGTTAGCAATTTCAGGGCAGGCCAGCTGAAACATCACCTTTGGATGTAGATATAATCTTCAACAAAGTAATCTGCATTAAAGAAGTTTATAATGTGTAGCAACTTTAAAATAGCCATAGCAAAGCTGGAAATGCTGCCACTGTCAGGGCAGGGAAAGGGAGTTTGCCCCTTTGTTTTGCAACTTGACAGAGGAGTGTGTGTCTGTGCCTGTCTGAGGGTAGGCACTTGGGTTCTCTGAGTATATCTCTGTCCTGTAGAGGTTGCAGCTTCATCCAATTATCCTGCTGCTCTGCAAAAGCTTTTCTGTAGCGTGCCACTCCCTGGCTGCTTTGACATCTGCAGATTGCTTCACTGAAATTTTTTTTTGTGGCTTTTGACCTTCTCAAAGAAACCCCCACAAAAGAAACCCCAAAGCCCCACATTTTCATCCTTAGGAAGGGATGAAGTTTTGCAAGTATCTTGTGTTGGTCTGTGTGCAAGGCTGTGACCATGTGCTTTATTGCCATGCCCTGCAGCAAGAGACTTGAATTTGGATGAATCTTTGCAGGTTCACAAACTGGCCCTTTGCTAACAGTGGGCAAAAGTTTCCCATCTTATCTGGGGAAAAAGATACACCGTTCCCTCCTAACAGTGCTGAACTAAAAAACTTGCAAAGACTTACCTTCCTACAATGGTATGCCAAAGCCCTTTCTGCCTGAGGGCTGCTCTGGCTTCTAGGAAAACGGTAGAGATAAGCAAGGGATTTCTGGGGCTATTGGGGTGAGGTCGGGTGGAACACACACCCCTCCCTCAGCCTCTCTTTAATGCCTTTTCCTTTGCTGATGCGTTCCACTTTCTTCTCACCTGATTTTTTTTTTCTCCTCCTTATATGCTTTTTTCAGTTTCGTTATTGCCAGTTCCTCTGTTTCAGATCCTCTTCAAACTTAATTAATGTGCTTCTTATTCCCTCTTCCAGAATGGTAATTACAATATTTAATAAGACCAGATCTAGTCCTGATCCGTGCATTACCTCCTGCTCTCAAAACTCCAGTTTTCCATGATGCTACAGCTTACAGTAATGCAATAGCACATCAGTCCATGTGAAAAGGTCCCTACCAATCTGGTCAGAATGGCTTTCTTTTCAAGTAAAGAACAAAAATAGATCAAGGAAAAGAGACCTCCACTTCTGCTGTTAAACAGGAGGTGGAAAGAGAAGCTGCCGTAGTGGTACTTTTTCTGCTACAGCTCCTGGCATCTTGGATGGCTCCAGATCTGCAGTCCGCAGAGCAAGGTCTGCTCTACTGCTCCTGGCAAAACGTGTGAGCCTCCTCCCTCTGTGGCAGCTGATTGTGGGCTCCTGAAATTTAGAAAAGCTCTTTCTTTTCTTTTTGCCTTCCTAATTATCATCTCTGCATCTGCAAATCGTCAGGTTTTCATCAAAATCTTGGGGGCTTGTATGTGGAGAAATTTCCACTTACGAAAAAAAAATAATGTTCTGTTGAAAACCTCTGGCTGGGGACCTTTCAGATTTGCTCCAGAACATGTGCCCTACTAAACACCACCTCCACAGTGTCCCTCCAGACAAGGGAAACTATCTGGGGGTTGCATAACTAATGCCTAATGCTTCCCACTGATCACTTACCCTTTTGTATAAGAAACGTAACAAAGTAGCCTGATTAACTGGGATTGAAGGAATTAAGCCTGTGTTTGTGGAGATAACAATCAATGAGGTCTCTTTTAACACACTTGTTACTCTGGGCTTCCTTTGATTGGCATATCAGCAGCTACACACCATAAATTACCTTGATGGATTCCCCTGTGCATCTGAATTTAAAAGAGATGAGGCAGGGGGTTATTTTAGTTAATATCCCAGTGTGTGATTTGCCAGGTGCTGTGCAGCTTCTGTCTCGACGCGTAACCTCTGTTCTTGCACTTCTACAGTCCTGTCCATGAAAACAGCACTGCAGCTGTCCTTGAACCTGCCTCTGGGCTTTCTGTAGCTCCTATATTCTTTGACCCAAGAGTCCTTTCTGCCTGGATCATTCCTTAAATTGTATATGCTCACAATGCCTTGAGGAGGGAGCAAGCGCTGTGAGATTGAGGCAGTTTAATTACTGACACAAACACTTGGCAGGACCTAGCAGGTTCTCCCAGGTGACCAGCTGGGGCTGTTGGCATGGATCCTGGAGAGAATTAGCTGAAGAAGTGTTCCTGGATGCATGGGGGTCCATAGCAGAAATTTTGGTGCTCCTCACTGCAGCCCATTAGCAGTGAAGTGAGAGGCTGCCTTCCTCGGATTAGAAAGCGCTTGAGGATGTCATTTACTCAGACAGATTTCCCAGCTGACTGAGCATTCTTATTCCACTAATTACAAATGAAGAGGGTGGCGTGTGCAGTGGCTCCCAGACAGGAGGAGCTCTCCTCCCCAGTGGTGAAGCTGGGAAAAAGCGGAATGGATCCTAATAATTATTATCTTCTCCCTCTCCTATCAGTTGGAAGAAAGTAAAGCTTGCTCTGGCAAATTCTGCAAAGTTTGATGCTCAGATGCTGCATCTTGTGCCCTCTAACAGCTGGGGTTTCAGTCCAGCCCTGCAGGTGAAGTGGATCAACACTGGGGGTAACTCAGAGCCAGAACCCCGTCTCAGGCTGTCTGCTGCTTTGGAGTCACCTGAATAGCCCAGGAGTGGGACTAGGGAAGCATATGAAGGAAACAACTAACCTGAATCTTTGGTAGGTGTTTGACCAAGCCATTGTAGCACTGTCTTGTTCTGCCTGTTTTCAGCTGGTGTGGGAGGGAGAAGACTTAGGAAAAGTTCCTGTTTCAAATTTCCCAGTATTGAAGGCTGGTGTGCTTTGGGATACGAGCTTGAGTGGAAGCAGTGATGCTTATCACAGTCCAACCAGCCCCAGGGCTTCCCTCTGTGTAGGGCTGTTCTGGGTCATGCAACTTGGCCTGTTACGAGTATTGCTGGTTTGGGGGCAGTTACAGCATCTCTTTTCTCATCTTGAATGTCCTTTGATTCCCTGGGCCCATGTTTTCCTATTTGGCTGAGGCTGACTGCATTTCCAGAGGCTCCATGTCCCATTGCCAGACAGCTGATAGCAGCAGCAGAACATCTGCCTGTCTCTATGCCCTGTGGCTCTTCCTCCTGTGCAATAACTATTTTGCTCTGCCGTGTGCCTTCCTGACACCAAATGCACAACTCCTCTTGCTGCTTGTTTCTGGTCTGTTTACACTAAAAAAACCTCCTGAAGTAGACAGGCCCTGGGAGAGCATTAATTATCAGTGATACATTTGTAGTCACAACTACAGCTGGATTCTCCAAAGCACTGTGCCAGGAAGGAGTCCCAGCTGCCTGCCGTGGAACCCATAGCCTAATGTCTGTCTTCCTCAGTGTTGGCCCAGTTCTGGCAGGCAACTGGTGCAGTGGTTTCCTATGCAAGTGTCTGAAGGTATTTCTGAGAGTGGGGGTCACCATCAGTCCTAATGAAGTTAGGGATGGATGGGACCTGGGCTGATGGATAAGCCAGTCCTGCAGCATACTTCCACCTCTGGCACCAGCTGTGCATGCATGAGAAGCTCTGTGAGTGACAGGGACACAGCCCTTGAACTGTCTCTTTTTTTGTGCTTCACCACATGCCAGGACAAGGCTAAGACAGGAACTATTTCTGAGCAGTTCCTCCTTTCATTAACTACTAGGCTTCTGGCTCAGCCTCAGCTTCCCACATGGGGGTCTCCAGGAGCCAGCGGTTGGAGCGTCCTGTCTCCCGCAGCCACCACTCACCTTAATACCATGAAGAGCTCTTACTACTTGGGTCTCTGCTGTTTTGTTTCAGCTAACTAGAGGTGATGAGATCCACTCAGTGTTAGGCAGTTGCCTGTCCCCCAACTTCCTGTGGTCCTTATAAAGTTTACCAAACACGACAAGATATTAATCCTTCCAGGGACCATAGCAAGCTCTTGTAGCAGGTTCAGCTGAAGTCTTTAGGAAATTGCTGCTCTCCTGCTGACAGGCTCTATCTACAACCATTTTGTGTGGCTAACTATCTGCTTCATGGAGAAGATCCTAAAATTGCTGTTTTGATGAAAGTACAGTCAGTCTCCAGATGTGGCAGGTTCCTGAATGTACCATTGTTCATACTTCCCTTGGGATTTATTCTCCTAATGGCCTTGCACCTGAAGCTCAGCAACATCTTTGCTCCAAGAGGTTTACTGTTGCTTGGTGTGCAGCTGTAAGCTGAGCTCAGTTTATCAAGTTATGATAAGACCAGGGTGTCCTTTAAGTTGACAAAGAAAGCTGAGCAAGGTAATTGGAGGGAAGGAAAGACCTGGAATAACATATTCCATGTAATATGAACATAGGGCGTTTTCCAAACACTTCAGCTAGTGTTGTCAACTCCTGCAATTTTTGGTGTGAACCTCTGCATATTTGGGCCTGTTTCAAGTTTCAGGTTTTGGCTTACTGCCACTCTCCATTTTGAAACAAAAAATGACTTCACAGGTTTGTGCGTGCAGAGACAAACCTAGAAGGACCCTGGATCAGAAAAGCAAACAAGCAGGACTCTTAAAGCCAGCCTTCCTAAGCACTTGATTTAGATGAGCGTTAGGTACTTGAATTACTTAAGCATATTTGGACTTGACAAGCATGCGCAATGTTAGAAATAGAAATGCTGAGGCATCTAAAACCTTATGACTCCACAGGGGGATTTTTGAACTGATGCTGCTATTGTAACTGCAGAAGAGAAAAGAAAGAGTATGTGAACAGGTCTTTCTCTCCAGGTTTATTTTTGCTCTTGCCAAGGGACTGCAGGACAAATACAGTCTCTTTCAGGCCCATTAGCTTTTATGAATTTGTTCCACTGCCAGCATATAGTTTTTGAAATTCAAGACAGCTATCCCTGCTAAAAGAGCTCTGGTACTTCTCCATGTAGTTGGCCCTGACTTCTGGAGATTTGGATGGACATGTTTTGTCACAGAAACAAGGCTCCAGCTCTTTGCTTTACCAGGATCCACTGAGTGGCAGACTTTGACCTCTGCAGTGTCCTGCAAGAAGGGTTTTTTAGCTGAGTTGTTGCCTGGGTATACATGCACATCTATGTAAAATGAAGATACGTAGCTATTCCAGTGCCCACTTCTGGATTTCTTTGGGCATGTCTAAGCTATGGGTAAAACCCCAGATATACCAGAGCCCTTATCTAAAGCAACAAGGATTATGTGATCTTGTATAGAAACACCACATTGTGCCTCAAGCATCCCTTGGGATTATATATGTAGATCAGTACCTCTCAGGGAATGTGGAAAGGTGAGGAAAAATTATCATCTTTTCCACTAGTACATGTTAGATCTGTCTGTTCCATCATGGATTGTGTCTGTGACCTCAAGTGAGCCATTTGATGACTCTGCCTTAGCCCATCGTCTTCCTCTTCCAACCAGCACAGCCCTGCAATGCCCCAACAGCTTCTAAAGATGATGCTTCCTTCCTCACTTACTTTGCCAGGCTTCTGTAGACTAAACTTCTGGTGGTGGGAGCCACCTTTGCATTTGTGTTGCCAAGATTTAGTCCCAACGTTATCCGGTGCTTAAACGGCGTTAAATCCGGCTGGCGGCCGGT
>NW_010531419.1:0-2041 GCF_000687285.1 Phaethon lepturus | reverse complement strand
AAGGGGAAATAAAAAAGCAAAATCATGTAAAAGAAAAAAACAAAAAGCAGAAAAGAAAAAAGTAAAAAGGCGAAAAACAAAAAAGTGAGAACAAGAAAATGAAAATAAGAAATTAGAAAAAAATTAAAGGAAAACAAAGGGCAAACAACTAAAAAAAGAAAATAAACACAAAAAGAAACTGAACTAAAACGCAATAAATTAGAAAAAAAACAAAAGGAAAAACCAAAGGAAATTTGAGAAAGAAAAATTACGGGAAAAAATGATTGAAAAGATGAAAATCAATTAAAAAATGCAAATAAGGGAACAAAAATGAATTAGAAAAAGGAAAAAGTAGAAAAAATAAACTAAAAAAGAAAATTGGCAAAAAAAAATCTATTAAAAATGGGAAATCAATTAAAGAAAAATTAAAGGAAAATAAACTTCAAAAGGGAAAATAAATTTTAAAGACAAAATTATACTTTAAAAAGAACAATAAACGAACCAGAAAATTAAAAAACAAAGAATAAAAATGAAAAACAAAAATTAAAACAAATTAGAAAATAATTCTAAATGAGGACAATAAGGAAAACAAATTAAAAAACACAAAGTAAATTAAAAAAAGGAAAATAGGAGGAAAACTAAATTAAAGAATGAAAGTAAAAAGAAAATGTTGAGAAAATAAATCAAATAAAGGAGAAATAAAGGAGAAAAAATGAAAACAAAAAAATTAGAAAGGAAAAAACATCATAAAAGGCGAAATATATTAAAAAAAGGACAAAATAAACAACTGGAAAGCGAAACGAAACGAAAAAGCTGAAATAAAACGGGAAAATAACAGAAAACAGGAAAAAGTAACTTGAAAAAAAAAAAATAAAAGGACAAAACTAAGTTACAAACCAGAAAATAAACTGAAAAACAAACGAGGAATCAGAAAATAAATTAAAAAGGGAAAATAAATTAAAAAAAACCATAAATGGGAAAATGAATTTAAAAAGAAAATTATTTTAGAAAAGGAAAATGACATAAAAAATTTAAAAAAGTAAAAAAATTGAAAAAGGTAAATAAACTTAAAATAAGAAAATTAATTGAAAGTGAAAATAAAAAGGGTAAATAAATGAAAAAGGGGAAATGAAATGTGGGGGGAAAAGTGAAAAATCAACGGAAAACAGGGAATACAATTAAAACCGCAAAAACGAAAAGGAAAATTTTAAAAAGTAAAAGAAATCAGAGAAAATCAAAAAGTAAACTAAATTAAAAGGAAAAAGCAGCCATAAATTAGGAAAAATAAACGAAAAAACTGCAGATAAACTAAAACAAAAATTTGAATGGGAAAATTAAAAAATATATGAAAATCAGAAAAAATAAAGGAATAAAAAAAGCAAAATTCACAGAAAAAGAAAAATTCAAAAAGTAAAATACATAAAAATGAAAATGGGGAAACACTTAAAATGAAAATTTTAAAAAATACATAAAAATGAAAATGGGGAAACACTTAAGAAAATGAAAATTTTTAAAAAATCGGAAACAAATTTAGAGAGAAAATAATTATGTTTTTAAAAGTTTCAAAAGAAAAAAATCAAACTAAACTCAAGATAAAAATAAATGAAATTAAATACAGTAACAAAAAAGAGGGAAAAAATCCCAAAATAGCGGAATATAAAGCACAACAAAATAAAAATAATTCCATAAAACTGATTAGAAATGAAATAAATTAAGATAAAATGCGGTAAAATAAAATAAGATAAAGTACAATAAATTAAAATCAGCAAATTAAAATTGTTGATAAATTATTTAAAGTGAAATTAATGTGAAAACTAAAAGAATAAAAAGTGAAATAACAAATACATCGAAGCGAAATAAAACCATAAAACACCGGAAAAATGAAAAGTAACATTAAAATACAATAAAAATCACAGAAAAAATAAAAATTCCTGAAAACAAAATTATAAAATTAAAAAAAAGGCGCATTTAGGGGATTTTAACTGAAAAAACTAGCATTTTTTTCAGGGGATTTGAAGAAAAAACAAAGTTTGAATGAAAAAAAGATGTTTGGGGGAGGTCT
>NW_010531418.1:19644-26708 GCF_000687285.1 Phaethon lepturus | reverse complement strand
GAACTCAGGGCAGAGTTCCTGATAAATGTAATTTATCACTATTTTTCTGCTTTTTGATACAAAGCTATAAATAAATGAAAGGACTCTGACCCATGCAGCAAGCTGTCATTACCAAATGTGTAACAATCACTTTTACAATCCACTTCAGATTTCACAGGAAATACCAACCTCACTGTCTAACCTGCCTTATCTGAGACTTTGATCTAAGCAATGGTGAAAACTGAAGCACAGGTAGACAATTTTAAGGATTCTATAGGTTCAATTCTTATTAAGAAATATATGGGTCTGCATATCCTGCAGCTGTTAATGATGATGAAATGTCTGCCAGCTGCCATAATCAAGGAAACAGTAAGTCAACTAGCTAAAATTCTAGAGCAAAAGAATGATGCCTGCTAAAGCTTATTTAACTTCAGGCAGTACCTCTGTAATTGACAAAATAGACATCCATTTCAAAGATAATCCTCAAATTACAATCTTCTCACTTACTGGATTTTTGTGATTTAACATACAGTCATTTTCTCATTAAGACTTTGTTGCGTTAAGAGGCAGAGCAATTTGGCAGAAACCAAACCCCCTTGCGTTCCTGTCAATCCTCACATATCAGAGGGACTGGGGGCAGCTGAGCTTAGGTTCTGAGTGATGCCCAAAGTCAGCGTTAGTAGTCCGGTCACGCCCAACACCTTCGTTGGAATATCATGGGTCCGGATGCACTACTAACATCACACTACCTGCTCAACCAAACACCTCCTGAATTCACACGGCCACACTCAAAGGTACAGTCGCATTCAGGGACAACACACTCGGCTGAGTCAATCAATAGTGCGATTTATTGAAGCAACAGATGCACAAGTTCTTTTGCCGGTGATAAATTCACTGTCTGCAAAGCACATGCAATAAGTTAAATACAGCCGGATTACACACGCATGGGGTAATAAAACAATTCTATAGAGATTCCTAAAGTTCCCAGAGGTTCACTTGGGATAGACGAGTGTTCGAATCTTACTCAAAGGCGTCCCAATGGGGGGGAAGAGAGGGTCAGCCCATCGGCGGATCGTAAAGATCAGGAGTGATGGTGTCTTCCCTGACATCCAGCTCTTTTCAAACTATTTTATAGTGTTTTACTTTGCAGGTGGAGCTTGAGTGACTCTAGTCATACGTATCTTTATTAATATCGGTCCAAAATTCTCTCACTTCACATTTAAAGGCACAGACTAGGAAAAATTCAGTGGGCAAGCTCATTGAGCGGAGGTCACACCTTGGGAGGTGGGTAACCTTTGAGATGGGTGTGCATTTTGGTATTATAATAAGCAAAGTTCACTCCGAGTACAGCATTTCATCAAAAGTTGGCAGACTGCTGGCTCAGGGCATTGAATGAGCAGCTAATTAATTATACCATGTACCTTTAGGTTCCCTCGTAATCAAGAGCATGACCACGATGCCTCCACTCTGCTCCACCCTCCATGCAATTTCTCCCAGAGTCAGCACACCAAGTTCCCCTGATGTTGCCAACATCTAGGGTTGCCTAGGGAATTGCCATGGTACAGATTCATTGTACATTAGCTGCGTTCCACTCTGCTTCAATGCTGTTCTTAGAGTGTGAATAGAAGTTTAATTTCTAAATTGCCCCCCAGCAATTATTCCACAGACTTAAATATACAGTACTCGAACAAGTGATTGCTGTGTTTAAACCATAATCAAGCCTGCCTTTCTGGTTGCTCCTGCCTATGATACCCAGAGCATGTAATGGTTTGCTTTTAAAATCCAACATGCTGCAGGTATCAGCCACCCTCAAATTACTTCACACATCCAGCTGTTGAAGGAAACAGCTACCCACTAGCCATTAAGACAGTCAGCTTTTCCACAGCCTCCTTAACTGCAGGCCTAGCAATCCCACTGCAGATATCCCATCTAAGCCTTATAAAACCTTTACCTTCAAACCTTCTTGTGTTCTCTCAGGGTTCTGGCTTATCAGATGACCCTACAGCAATGACAATTGCCCCACAAGAGCACACATCCTGAGCAGAGGACCTGGTCACTGCCAAACGGCCTTGTAGCCTTCCCCAGGGCAACTGGTAACAGCTGTATGTGAACATATGTACATGCTCCCACAGCTGAAGGAAGAAACTGTGATTGTTGAAGCCTGCTGACCAGATTAGCGACATCTGTTTTGGAATTAGCTAACACCAGATGGATAACAAGAGACTTAATTTACTGAAGAAATAAAAAAAAATATTAATTCCTTTTTAAGAAAGAAAATGTTTCACCTTGTAGGAACAGTGAAGCATTGGAAAATTTGATTTACGAAAGCGACAGAATCCCTTTACATGGGAGATGCTAAGTACATCTTAGATGAACAAATATCAGAGATAGTCTAGACCGGGATTTCTTAATTTACAGCTCACTGGCCCCACATGATTTGCAAAGCAATTTAGCCTGCTAACATATCAAGCTACTATAGGAATAACAAGCTCTAACACCACCTTCCCCCAACCTCTTCTCAGAATTCACATAATAGTGTAGCTTTCAATGAAAAGCAGCAGAAAAGCAATATCCAGATCTCTTTAAAGATTAGTGTACTCTTAATTTTCATTTGATGAAAATTAAGTAAAGCATGACAGGAACATACTGGATCACACTGCTTGTGAAAACAGGAACACTCCCTGAATTTTAGAGCTTTCAAGCATGCAAGTGTATTTCTAGCACAATGTGAACCAAGTTTGAGATATGACATAAAATGAAGATGCTTTTAGGAATACCATTTCTGTTCCTCATATTCCGCAAATTCAGAGTAAATGATGCCACATATATCCAGCCATAGTTTCAAGTGATGACATTGCAAAATAAATTTCTAGGGTTTTGACAAACAATAAACCTTTAATACATTTCATCAAAATGGTGGTTATTCACCTATCAGAACTACCTAGGTAGCATGGGGGTTTTGGGGTGGTGGTGGACAGGACAACCTGCAACAAAAACCACTGTGAAAAGGAGAAGTTTCAAATACTGAGGCACTGAAAACTAGTAACGACATTTAGAAGTCCAATTCTATACTACTTAGCTGACCAGTCACACTGGTCAGCTAAGTAGTATAGAAAAAAACAGCCGAGTCAGGTACTCCGAGTTCCTGCACAAACAGCAGTCTAAAAGTTACCTGTTAAAAGATCTACCCAGTAGTGACCACTGTGTTACAACAGGATTTGCAGAAGCTGGGACTGGTTAGCAAATGATACATAAACTAAAAATGTTTTCTTAATTAATACTCATAAAATAATTTGAACAGCTCTATTATCTATTAAATAACAACCTTTATAATGAAAAGCTTTTTTCCTCTCATTCACAGCAAAATGAGATGTGGTATTTCAGTGCTGTTCTCAACAGGCGATCATTGCTACTGCACAGAATAGATGACATACACTTTCACATTTAGAGAAAGGCTATTAGTGACAAGTTGAGAGACCTCTTGATATCAGTATCTAACAATACAGCCACACTCATTGGCTTCCCATTTCTTTTTGACGTATTCCGTATTTGTGAAAACACCCTAAAACTTCCAATAAGAATTCTCAAGTTGTTCAAGGATTTAGCATTCTATTCTATATCATTCTATTTTATTCAGTTCTTTGTGTCCTTTAATTAAAAGGTATGGTTTTGCTGCGCAAGAAAAGCTTATCCTTGGGGTCACGGAAACAACCTACCTAGCAAACACGTTTGCAAGTTGTGGGAAATGTCAGAAAAAATGCTGAATGAGCATTATGAAGAGCTTGTAATAGGTGCTGGAAACAGGAAAGTTGTTCGTGGGGGGTTTTTTCCACAAAATTATTTTAGTGACAAAAATTCTCTGCTGTTGAAAATGAATGGCTAATAGTCACGCTGTCAAAGCAGCACAAATCCTCTAGCTTATGGTATTTCTATGGCTTTGGAAACAGCCAACCCACAGCTGAGAGCAGCTACCCACTGACCTTAACAAACAAAAGGATAAGCTTTTGTTACTGGTTCTTCTCTGAACTTACTTGAGGCACTGCCAATTTTTAAGGAGAACTCTCTATACAAGGGACTTGCTTCTTCACAACTTTCCACGGAAATCAGTCTCCTACATAAAGGTTCCATAGAAGACTTTTTTTTTTTTTAAAAACATTTCACGTCTCCCTACAAAATGCTTCCTTCTCCTTGTGCAAACAATTCAAACAACCAAAATATTCTCTCTGTGAAAACAGAAAACAGAAGAAACCTGCATGCCCTTCTTCCTTTACAGCATATGCAAGCACCAACACAATCCCTCTTGAGACTACTTCAATGGCAACAGCATATATCAAAGCCACATCAAAAAGACAAAATACATCTCTTCTACAAATTGCATAGTACACATTCTGCACGCTGCACCCAATTGTAGAAACACATAAAAACAAAGGTCACTTTCTGATATCACAGCTGACTTAGCTATGATTTAAAAAGCTTGCTGAGGTCAAAGGGGGGAAGAGAGTTTGCATAAATCTCAATGCAATTCCACTGAATTACACATGAACTCAATTCTTCAAGCAGATTATCTGCCACAATATTGTCTCTCAAACTCCTCTCAGAGTATAGCAAATTCTCTGCTTATAAAATTACCACAGACTATCAGCTATGATGGTTTAGACCCACATCTACCACCACACAGTACCCAACATCCTACTACAGCTGCCTTCAGTGGGTATGTACCTCTAGGCTGGCTGCCGCTCCGTAGTTGACGCAGGCAGGAGAAATCCACTCATACCCATAGTCATCATCGCAACACTGCAGCACTCATGTTCAATTGGAGTCAGGCCAAATTTACCCTGTGGATTAAAAAGAGAAGCCTTTCAGAAAAATATCAACACAAGGACACATATCAAGCTACTGCTAATGGAGTGGCTGAAAGGAGTTCACAGACAGGAGGTCCTGCAGATCAAAGAACTGAAGGACACTTGCAAGACAGCCAAGAACAAATCAAGACAAGACAGACTTCTGGCAGCAATGAAGCTACTTGTCAATATTACAGAGCATGCGTAGAATTCTCTCCCAGCTGAGAGGCACGGTACGCAGGCCGCTGAGGACACAGAGACTCCCACACTGATGCTGGGGGGAATGTGGGGGGTGGAAGATTTCAACTGCTACTCCAATTCTCAGCTGAATACAAGAGCCAAAGGCAGTCTAAACTCTAGGAAACATTTTGTTGAGATAGGTTCCACTTGTACATTGGGGCAGGGGGGAGGAGCATTTCCCAGCACTGCACTCTACCACAGTACGAAGCATAGGCCACAGCACTTCATCCCAGCGTTTTAACAAGTGTATTTCCTAGCATTAACAGGATATTTCAAGTTGCACAACATATTAACAGGCAGGAGAGATTATTTTGGGAGAATATGATATAGCAGTGATTTGCACTCACATGAGAACTCACAAAAGCAAAGGGATATCAGTGTAGCAGGAATAATAGGCTGAGAACGTTTATCCTCTCGTGTTCAAAGCATTGCTTGCAGAACTGTATTTTACCATATTTGCCAAAGACATAAAATGGATTTTGAAGAAACATTTTATAATGGTGGTAACATTACATGGCAGAATTGCCCCAGAATTTGCCATGGGCAAAGACAGCTATGCTTTTCCTCAGAGGAACTAGTCTGGCAAATTATTTCATTCTCTATCTTTTTGTGCTCTTTTTTGACATCTAAACAAACATCCCTCCAGCTTCCTTGAGCACATCAAAAAAAAAGTAATAAATAATTCAAAATGGGTACCTACACTATTACCAACCCTGTTAATGCAAGCTACTAAATCCTTCCCTCTCCCACTTAAAAAGACCCCACAGCTCTGCTACCCATCTCAATGACAAACTCCTCTGAACAGCCACATGCAAGCATATGCATGCACACCATACGAAGACACAAGGGGCAAATTTTATTTCAAATAAAAATTACAAGAAAAGAGATATTAAAAAAAAAATTTCCAGTCTCAACACTGGGAAAAGTCCGTAAGGATGGTAGCTGAAATATAACAATATTTTTTTTCTAATCTGTGATGAAAATTGGAAGAGTAACAACCATGTGCTACCTTCAGGTCTATTGCAGACCCTGTATTTAATGATGCAATGTTTCGCCTTCCAGAGCTTCAAAACTGTGCAAGGATCTGCAGGGGAAGCTGAGAGGGGGAAGGAAGAAATGAGACTGAAGATTATCCCAAAGTCAGGGCAGGACAACTCAGCAAGGGAGAGTGCTTGGACTGGCCAAGGCAGCAGTGAAGTTTCAGCAGGACCTCGCTGCAGCCACACAGCAATCACCCTGACTGCTCAACAGCTCACTGCAGAGAGCCCCACTGTGAGCCAGGACTCGGTGGAAAATAACAGCAAGAAGCTCACGAACAAAAAGACCACTTGACTTGAGACCATGCTCCAGGCAGAGGGACTCTGCTTCTCCAAAAGCAGCACAATGCAGTCCCGCGGCATTGGAAGCAGCCAGCCCCAGAGAGTTTCTGCCTCCTGCAAAGCCTGAGCCCCTGGCACTGCTCAAAGCGCCTCTGGTGCCTTGAGTCTCATGTTGGTGCTTACTGACACAGCTGTCCTAGATTCTCTGCAGAAGGCCAAGCTTAAAGCCAGTTACACAGTGGCAATTTCAAGACCAAATGTAAATGCATCTTTTTTTAATTAATCAATCCAAATTATACTTGCACTTGTTCCTGTGGTATTTATTCATACTCTGCACACTGACCCTTTCCTAAACTTTAATCTTTCCTTGAAAGTACTGGTAAGTCTTATTCAACCCAGTTATCTCCACCTCAGCCATGGGCAAAGACAGCTTGCCTGCTTCACTTGATGCAGTCCGCATTTATCTTTCCATTCCCATCAGCCCTTAGAGAGGCTCATGGGGCAGCCCCTGGCAAATTGCTCAATCTTTCCTCTTCCCTATATCAACATTTTAAAAGTTCCTATTGATCTTAGTTGCAAGTCTAGGCCAATTAAACCTCACCAGAGTAGCAGAAGCTACAAAAATAAATCGCAAGTTTTTTTCATTGCTTCCGTGTCCTCAAGGACCCTAGTCATTTTCTGGAGT
>NW_010531418.1:0-19613 GCF_000687285.1 Phaethon lepturus | reverse complement strand
CACTCTTTCAGCTCTAGGTTTTAGTTCCAGCCCTGTTCAGCATAACCCTGAACTCTGGCATGAAGTCACATGGGTAATCATAAGTACCTCATTTAAAAAAGCTAAATATTTACACACAAACTCTCATTCCTACGTCACAAACAATATGTATTTCCTAAATTAACACATATTTCAACATCTTAATAATAAACCAAATCAAAGCCCTGCACCTACATACCTTCTGATTTTATAGCCAAATCATATTTCTGTTGTGGATGCTTTGCTTTGATAAAGTTATCTTAAATTTAGTTTGCACTACAGTTACGAAGTCATGCAGTTGTATTTTTTTCTTATGCTTCTCTAGGTATTAAATCAAGAAGACTAGATGGATAAAGCCATATTTCAGCTTCTAATGATTTGTCTTAAATTTGAATACATTATTTTTTAGCTATACAGAGTCATGAGTTATAAGTACTCTGAAAAATCAAATTAGAAACAGATACTAGGTTTAGGAGACAGTAGAAGGAACTTTTTGAGAAACATACATCTTTGTATGAGAAACAAAATACCCTAAATCCAACACAGCTACCAAACTGGCATAAGGTTTAAAACAACTGGATTTATAGAACTTTTTTACTGCTAAATTTTTTAGTTTTAAGATGCAGACATAGCAGAAAATGTCCCTTCTTATTGATATCCTGCAGCTGTCTTTTGCTATTATGCATGCTGAATGCTTCTTTGTGCTCCTGAATTAACAAGAAATTAAGAACTATTTTCCTGAGGTCTTGGGTTCTAATAAATGTAGTTTTATATGCATATGAACTAGTTAAGTAGTGGAAGATATTAGGTCCACAGATGTAAAGGTTTATGAGCCCAAACTAGCTGGAGGGGTGAACTGGGATTACAGCAGGACCCATCCCACAGTACCTGACAACAAGAGCAGGGCAGCTCCGGAGATAGCAGCTAGCTTTAACCATGAACCCCATCCATCAGGTAAGTTCAGGGTGATGAGGCAGGTCTGAGGCCAAGCTGGATGGTCAATCCACACGTCGTGATCAGATACAGTCTAGAGATTGCCGGACAGACCCACAGTGACAGGACAGCTCTACCTGTAAGACCAGAGTCTACATCAGTAGAGTCCATAGACAGAGGCAAGCATAGTTGTGGCTAAGCTGAAGACCAGCACCCCTACAGCATTACTCAAAAAGAAAGGAGTGGCCCAGGGCTGAGTTTAAATAATGCTCCCGGGTCCATGGATGGGGCTGGAAGGCCCCAGGTGAAGCTCATCAGGGCCATTAACACCTATCAGTGCCTCAGGGCACCTGAGAGCAGGTTTCTTAAAATGAGTGGGCTGCTGGCTTGTTGAAGCTTACTGTCTGAAGAACCGCATCATTCACCCTGAAGAACTACAGCCAGTGACTAATAAAGCTTAAACTGTTAGCAGTGCTCCCATTCAGTATGGTATCATTTAAGGAAATCAGAAAATTAATCTTTGGTGAAAATGGGGCAAATGAAGTTGCTTATATCTCTCAATTTGCCTAAATACTTTCTCCATGACAATTTAGCAGCTCTATTAACATTTAGGATTCCACCCCCCACCGCCCCCCACCGCTGCCCCACTAGTATTTATGTGGAAAGAATGTTGCTCAAAGGACAGCATAGCTCTCAGTAAAAAGTAAAATTAATTGGCCCTTTCTAACAGGACAGGTTTCCACTGAACTCATTCTACACCACTACTCATTGTGTTGTACAAATGTCTACAAGGCATTCAGAATGCAGGTAAGAGTGTGCTTGTGTATAAATGGAGAAAAGAAAAAAAACCCACAATCATCTCAACCCAAGGAGAATCAATCTCTTCCAGAATCAATTAGGTGTCTGCAAAGGCATATTGCTTTACAGCAACCAGAAAACCAATAAAATTTAGAGAAAGTTCCTCCTGGCAGATATCTCTAATAAAAACACCTCTCATATATTGTTCATATATATGTTGATGATGAACACATATATGTTCATCTCATGTTCATATGGCTGAGGTTGTTTTCCTTGTAGTTGTTGGGCTTGTCTGTCAGCAGAGTTTATTTTCAACCGGTTTAAATTTAAAAAAAAGAAAGACAAATGTAATACGGCCACTACTCAATACACAGTGATTTTTCTGTTTCTAGCAAAGCACATAGTGGCCCCAGTGAGATAGCTGGGAATAAAGGTCACCTTAAGAGTCTTGCATGTTTTCTAAAGCCTGCTGTTGGAGCCATTTGGAGAGGCTGCTCATGGTGAGCTACCACAGTCAAAGAAGAAAGGAGGAATAATTTCAAAACCCCATCCAAAACTCTTAGCACAAAAAGCCTATCCTTAATCCCTTGCATAATTTTATTTGATTTGAGCATAATATAGTCCAGCCTTTCCAAATGCCTTTTAAAACTGATTTTCTTCCTGTTTGCCACTTTTTCATCTCTACAGTGGACAAACTTTTTGAACAGTAGGAGGGAGCAGTCTAACCTATACAAGCATTAGCACCACTGAGCAATTTAAATCTGTAGAGTCTGGAGCAATTAACTCAGAGTAACAGTTTATTTCACAGTGTTTTGGAAATGACACAGTGTGCAGACAGTTTCACAGCTCATCAGTTTTACAACATTTTATAAACAAGTGCTTGTAATTTAAGATCAATTATGATCTAACTCACATATGATTTTCTAATGAAATCAAATGATGAAATAATAATTTAAAAGATACTTTTAATTCCCAGTTAGGAAACCAGTAGTAAATCTAAAAACTATAACACGTTTCCAACAGTTATTCTTTCTTTAGTGCTTTTGGCTTATTACTGAAGGCAGATTTTGATTTATCTGCAAAATATTGTTGTCTCTGTAAGCGATGTGTCACAAATGGAAGAAAGTTCATTTTGGTTGGATGTTTAAATCAGTTTGTTTTTCTGCAAATTTGTAATATTTAGTGAAAATATTTTTAAATTCTGCATAGCCCTTTTTAATAGATAGCATTTATTACCCGCACACTTCTGATTGAAACTAGCATTTATTTCTTTTTTAATTTCACAAATATTATTGGCCAGTTGTTATTTTAGCCTGACCATACTCATATCTTGAGCTAGCACAAAGAAACCAAATTGTCCACGCAAAATTCAATGCAATGTTGTCCTAGTTTTAACACAGTTGGAGGACAGATATAACAAATGATTCAGGGATATTCTGAGTAGCAGTAAACAGAAGGTAACTGCTAGTGCGTGAATAAAGCCATTACTTCCCTGTTCCCCTATAATTTGATTTAAAAATTAAGATTGGATAATTACTATATGACTCTTTTGTCAATGTCAGAATTAAAAGTGTTAAGACAATAGCAGGCATTTCTCCAAAACCATGCTAGGACTATTTTGTTCTTGTCAGTTTATGTTCAAAACAACTGTATACTCGAATTCTCACTTCTGTAGTTTATGGCTATCTTCTAGCGTCAGTCAACAGTGCTTGTTTACATGGACAAAGGGCCCGCAAAGACTACGTCCGTATCTTTCAGAGCATTCCCTGCAAAGTGGCGATCCTGTTTAATACCCACACTGAAGAGATGTTGAGCCTCTGGTACAAATGGGTTCCTCAACAATGCAGACCTGTGACATAGCTTAAACAGCCACATCTGTTACAGGGATTAAAATCACCCTGCAGCAGCAGTTACATAACATTTGGCTGTGAAATGCTGAGAAACATCAAGAGAAAGCCTCTGAGATGTTGAACAATGGAGTGGCGGTGCTTGGGAGGCAGCGGGGTTTGAGATGCTTAGTGCATGCTGCCCAGCCTTAAATTACTAGCTGATACAAGCTTCAGAAAGGAGTTGTGGCCATAACCCTTCCATTCCTCCATTCCCTAATGAAAGTTCTATTGGAACTCTTAACTTGCACATTAGAACAGACAAGCCAAGACTGTCAGAGCTCTTTGTGTGACCTTGTAGGATGCCAAGTAGAAGAAAAGAATAGTTGTAAAAAAAAAAAAAAAAGGCTAGAAATCAACTGTTAAATGATGCAATGTAAGTTTAAATAAAAATAAAAAAAATTAGGGCCATGGATAAAAATGGGAGCCTTTGCCCCCTAGGCTTGTGTCTGTAGACTAACATAACACAGTTAGTAAAGAAAAGTTACAAGGAAAAGATGCACTGATAGGCATAGCCCTTAAGAATTTTGAACAATGAAATCCTACATGTTATTTACTGTTGGGATCACTCTGCACAGCTCGACCTTAACGAGAAGGAGCTGCGGCATTGGGAAGCTGGTAAACAGCTGGACATCTGCAGGGCTTGACCTTGAGGAGAAGGAGCTGTGGTAAACAGCTAAGAAGTAGTAAGAAAAACAGGATGGAACCCGGACCACGTAGCAGTAACCGCAAGTAGGAGGAGTATGATAATGTAATCTTTAGAGCTAAGCCAATGATTGTAAGACAAGTATGCATAAGGTAGAACTCAGTGTATAAATATGTGTAGGGTTTTGCAATAAAGTTGAAGCTTGCTTTATCACTCACATTGAGTCAACTGCTTGTCTTCCCTCGCTCGTCGCAATTTACCTTGTTTCAAGTTTCCCTTCAAATCCCAAGTGTGGAGGACTTCCCTGTGATATTATCTAGGGTTCACAAACTTTTCAAGAGACTGGAGGATCCATTCCAATGGACTGTTACTTCAGTGCTGTGGAATGAACTAGCTATGTATACCTCTTCACCATTTAAAAAGATGCCCTTACAAACTGTGCATTCCTTCCACTATTTGCATCTTTGCTGTTGCCAGTGTCATAAAAACTGGGAGTTGGCAACATGGAAGAGAACAGCAGCTTTGGTTCATTTGTCTTCATTGTTTTTTCCTGTTTGTAGACAGGGTTGTTATGCTAGTGTGTAAAAATAACGGATTAGATTTTTGACAAGATGCAAACTCATGGAGAGAGAAGCTTAAAATTCAATTATAATTAAAGTTTAACTTGCCTTCCGAACACCTGAAGTTTAAATCAGTCCTAAACAATACCTCTAAAACTTGATGGAGAAACCGTGCCATGTGTCTTTCTGTTCTCATAAAAACTTAAAGCCAAGGCAGGAAGAAAGACTTTGCTCCAAAGCTCCATACAGTAAAAGAGCACCTAAAACTATATAGAAGTCTTTTGTTCTTTATATAGCCAGTGCAAATCCAAAATGATTCTTTCTCCTAAGAATAACCCACATTGACACTGTGCTGTGGTCAGAAAGAGACCAACCCATCAAACAAAAGAGAAAGCAGTGGTTTACACAACCACTGAAATTTTCACTTGGTTGAGTTTTTTTCATCCATATTTCTAAAGAATCAGTGCCCTGTTTATCTGTATCACTGCACACTTTATAAGCCTTTACATGCACACAGGGCCCCGATCATCTATTCTTGCTGTTGATGCAATTCTATCTCAAGACTCATGCAAACAGGAAAACAAGGACGTTGTTATGAAGATGACCTTACCACCTGTATGATGCAGCTGAAGAACTTTAAACCTAATGACAGGATCTGCTAAGCCATAATGAGCTCTGAGTACAGGAAGTCCTCAGGTTGCAAAACCCACTTGCCAAATACTGCAAAAGAACTAGAGGAAGTTGACATGTTTCACTTGCAAAATAATGCTCATGCAACAGTAAGGCAAGATGGAAGAAGTTTCAGAATTCATCCAGTAATTTTGTTGCAGAGCTTGGGAGTGGTATTCTAAGAGTAAAAATTCCTGGAGACAGGGACTGAGACCACTATCATAATGAAATCACAGCTTTTTCCTGGGTGAGTGCTTTGGGGAACAGATGCTTACCAGGGTTTCTAACCTGCCTGCAGACTGATGGTTGACCTCCACATGGGGCTAACGTAGAGGACGTAATGGCTACTGCTCCTGATAAAAAGCATGCTTTTAGTCTGTGTCACGTTTAGTCAAATGCCACAAACTCCACAATGAGGAAAGTCACACCACCTCCTGTAGTACTGGGGGTTCAGTAGAGGCCTTTGAGAGACAGCCTTACATTTCAAGGAGAGCTTTTGTTTCAAATTTACTCATAAGCATGGGACTAAATATACCATGGGGTCTATACTGAGGATGTACAGCTCAGTGATACTCCATCACTGCATTACACTGCGGTTAAGGCTTGCTTTAATCTGTGTCACATCACAGCAGGCTCTGAGGGACCATGTACCATTCAAGCACAGCCAGACCGAATGAGTGGGCTACAGACTTCTCTGTGCCCTTCCTTGTCTCTCTGATCACAGGTTGAGCTGCAAACTCCAAAGGCATTCCCACAACATGGCAGTGATTTTAACAGACCGACTGAAATCCTAACCTGTCCATTCAGATCTGACTAGGTCATTAATAATGTATTAAGTAACAAAGAGTATGTCAGAAGTGTTAGTGGGTGCTGAAGCAGGCATCCATATGCTGTTACTTACTGACACAATCTGTGGCAGAGAGAAACCTCAAGAAGATCCACTAGCCAAGTCTCAGGCAGGCACTGCTGGGTAGCAGTATTTGCTCTATCCCCACAGCCACTGGCTTGCTGAATATTTAAGCGTCACACACTGGTCACTAGCAGGAAATATTTTTTAAAGGAAAGTTGAATTACTTTCATATAAAACAACAACAACTCACATTTTCTCTGGCTGCTAGAACAGCCAACCCTTTCACTCTTGTATAATTAAAGAATCACATTGTTCTTCCTGTGGTTTTTCTTGCTTATGATTTTCCATTGTAATCCATTAAGTCTTACAGTATTAGCAGGGGTTTAACACACCAGATTTAATCAACAGTACTTCTCATACAGCAGCATTTGTGCTCAGACAACTGTATATTAAATAGTGTTTTTAGTGAATTATCTGACCTTTCCCTCTCAAGCCTGCACCTCCTAATTACAACTTGCTTTGTTTTGGTGTAAAATATTGGCAAGGTCAAACCCTGCCACAGCACTTGCAAATTTCCTCAAGAGGCTCACAGAAATGGCCTATCTGCTTGTACAAACCATGACTGCAAATGTGTTCAGATTATCTACGTGTTTTGTATTCATGAGGTTTACAGTTCTAGCTTGCAGCCAGGAAAATTGCTTTGATTTTTTGTAAGTCTCTGAGCAGAAGGCAAATAAAAAATATATATAATATGCTTACTACTACACACAGTTCCTTACACTCCTGCTACATTTCCCCTGACAATTCCTTTTCCATCAATCCTCTTTTCCTGAAATATCTCCCTGAAATTTGCTGACATGGCAGCAAAGGCCATCTTCTGGTTGAAATCTTTTAAAATTAATTCTACTAAAGAACATTTGTTTCTTCTCTTATACCTAAAAGTAACTGAACTTCATTCCTGGGTCAGAGAGAAACAAACAACATGAATAAATGGTCTTCATCTTCAACACATCATTATTTCGTGACACAATGGGTACCTTTATTTAACTGTAACCGTGAAGTCCAAATATAGAGCTCAGCTCTCATCTCACAGTCATTGGGCTAGCAGGAGCTGAACAAATGCATTGTTACTGACAAACATTCCTCCACTTAAATCAATACAGGCTCAAATCAATACAGTAGAGCTTCATGCAGTGTGCATCATGGATCTATTTCCACAAAAACATAGACAAAAATGTGGCCTAAAAAATGAGCCACAAATAGCTTAGCAGTTAGGGCATTCAAAAGGTCTACAGAATGCCTCCAAGTGTCCATCCCATTCTGGAGCAATTAGAGAGTGTATGTAAGGTCTTTAACATTGCTGGTTTGCTCCTGGAGTTTAAGCATGACTGGAGTCTGTGAAACACTTCCAGTCCTACCAATGGGTCTGGACCAGGTTTCAAGAGTGCAACGATGCATAAATGCTTTTTGTCCCCTCCTCTGAAAATCAGCTGAGAGGCAGAGATAAAACAGCAAACTCCAGTCTCACTGGTTTGTGCTTTACTTGTTGCACCTTATGTCTGTGTCACATCCCTACCTCACCTGCCTTCTGCATCCCCAGCCTATGACCGCACACTCCTCCCCAGGCCTTCATCAGGAAAGCAGCAAAATGGTATTGGAGGTTTTGAAAGTTTTCCTTCTTATACCATGATTCAACTTCTCTCATCTCATATTTCCAGGTAGTTTTGTGGCTGGGCAAAAGTTTTTCAAACATAAAGTCTACTACATGACACTATTTTTCTTCCTAAAAAACTGCATAGCCAGTTTCATCTAGGAGAAGATTCATCTACTTTGATTAAGAATATGGAAATCCTCATCCTTCTCCTTCATTTTGTGTCTTCATTTCCAATTCTAGCTCTAAATACCTGACCTGAATTTCAGTAGGATGCTAGCATGACTCTGGGGCTCTCTGAGGAACAAGGGAGTATTTCAACCCTGGCCCATCACTACTTCTGGAATACTAATATTTTTTGCTGTGTGTATTCCAGTCCATTTGATAATTATATCTACCATTATGAGGTGCAAATTCCAGGACATAATTCAGAATACAGTTGGCACATTTGCACTTAAGAAAATATCATATATATACACTATATATACACACACCCTGCTGGAATTTTAACAGCTTTTCCTCCATGAAAAGACTTCAACAGCATTATGCTATTGGTTCATTTTGTCCCTCTGTGACTTACATCAATAAAGTAATCATGTTTTAATAAAAGAGAGTGCTTGTTTAAAAGACAGTAAAAGGAAGATGTTTTCTTGATTTAGTTGACAATTTGGAAGGGCTTCAATAAACACAGTACACCAAGTGCTGAAGCAAAATAGATTTAAAAAGAGGCTTTCTTTCCATAAAACACAGAATGACATTTACAGATGCATGTCCACAGCACACAGCACTAACAACTGGGTAAGGACAACAGTCTGTTCAGCATCATCTTTGATACAATTTGCTCCCTTAGAAGCTTAAAATCTCAACAAAAGATTGTTTCCTGCTGCCAACTATTAGTATTTTGGCCCATTCAGGCAGCAAAGGAAGATTCTTCTAAAGCTGTAACAATGGGTGGGTGAGAAATGTGTTTGTCCTGGATGCAAAGTGAAAAATGAAGGCAAATGTAGCTGTGCTCACTGACTGCTGCCCTTGCTACTAGAGAAGGCAAGCTGCAAACTGCAAGCTGCCTGTCTTTTCTTCTCTAAACAGTTATAAGGAGCCTGGCATCTAGAAAGAGTCCACAAGGGGCTACCACTCTGGCAGCTCCATGAACTCGATTTAGAGGCGGCGCCTGAAGGGCAACAAGCCCACGCTATCAGCACACAGCCACATTGCCAGCTGTCCCCCTGCCAGCCAGTGCAAAGGACAACCAGGAATTCCCCACAAGCTGCTGTCACAGCTTTGGTATTCAGGGCAGAAACAGCCAGAGAAGATGCTGAAACACAGGCTCGAGGGAGAACCAAAAATGCTGAGTTTTAAAAATGAGGGAAGAAGAAATAATGTGGATCAAGGGTAGCAGAGAAGGCATTGGAACAGTAAGACAACCTGGAACTTGATCATTAAAAAATTAATTGTTAAAAGCAGTGAAATGCATATTTGGTGAAGTGAAACTGCAAAAGGTATGTTCAGTGGAGAACAGAGGAATGGGCTGTATAAAGCATTATCAAGAAGGTGGAAGCAAAAGCATGGGAAGACATGAGAAAAATGTGAAAATTTGTTCCCAGTCTAAGGTAATTTTTTTTAGTGTGATATATGGTCCTGTTGATGCTGACGGGAAGGAGATAATCAAACAGGTTTTCTTTAAGAAAAACTGCCTTCTGTACTACAGCTTCTTTGCAACTCAATCAGAAGCATCTGAACAAGACAAACACACATAAGTCACTTCTCAACAGAGCAAATGAACTCACAGCTCCTTACGCATTGAGTAGATTGCTGTCTATACCTGAGCTACCTAACCTGAAGCTCATTCAGGCATCTCCACGCTGCACTGCAAGTCAGCTTGTTACTATAGCATTAGCATGACCAAAGTCTAAGAAATGTGCACCTTTACAGGTACCTGTACACCTTCAAATCCAGAAGGCTTGCCATCTTCCCACTAATCTGTTGTACAGGCTACTGTACTTCATAGAACTGATTTGTGGAAGATGAAAAAAAGCTATTTGTTGTTGTCATAGAAACAGTAGGACTTTGTGCTACTGTGCAGACTGATATGTGGGGATATTATTGTTTGGCCTTTTTCCAGGAAACCATATTGAGAAACACTAAAAAGCTTTAAAAAAAGCCCCAGAAATTTTGCCAAACAATCAGATCTACAATTTCCACAAACACATTCAAATATTTACCAATTATAGTGGATAAATTTGAAAAGCCCCAGGTATGGGAAACACTGTTGGAAAAAAATACATTCTTGACCCTAAAAAAACCCCAAGCAATGGACATCTTGTAAGACTACAGGAAATGTCAAAAAATCCGTAAACAGTTATGAAGAGACAACTAAAACAACAGCCAATTGTCTTCAACTCCCACCACTTAGCTGAGGCTAATATTTTAAAGGCCTATAGTTAGCCCAGTAATTAAGGTTAATACCGCAAAAGCAGATATCCCCAGGGCTTAACAGCTGCCAAAGAGCATCACTGAGAGGAAGGTAAGGTGTTTATGGCTTTTCCTTTACTTTATGGTCTTTGTAACTGGAGAATAACAGTGTCAGTAAATCATTAAATAGAATTCGTAGTAGTGACCAAACCTCCTAACACTCCAGGTAAACAGCTGTGTTCCCCTAATAGCTCCAGAGGAAGACAAGTTTACACCCGAGTTACAATTCAAAGGCCACATAAATATAGGGCAATTGGAAGTGTTTTAGATCATCTCATTTACTTTGGACAAAAGAAGATTCTTTTACTGGAACATCTTTTTTTTTCTTTCTTTATAATTTTTCCTAAAGTATCTTCATCCTCCACTTGCAGAGCACTATTTCTTGGCTATGACAGACTGGAAAGATAATTCTGAAGGTGTTATTAGTTCATAGAAAAGATGGATTTTTTAACTATTTGATTTGGCAAAAGAGTGAGTACGACTAGGATAGATTATGCAAAAGTTTAGCTGTATGCTGGGCACAGGTGGGAGGAAAGAAAGCAGTTTAGAGTGTAAAGGTGGCCATCTGCATTGAAGCTTCCCATTCTTACCGCAACAGTCCAATTTTCTCTCCATTTATTCCAAATAGTTCAAAGCCCTGTCCCATTTAGCATAGAAATCACCGCTCCCTTGCTGGAAGCCAAACAAAATGATCCAAATGGCCTTACATGTCCTGTGTAAAGAAAAGAAATAGCGTGTGGCTTGCCAACAGCCTGTCTCTGTCATGCAGGCATGACATCATCTGACATCTATGAGTTAATGTCCAATTGTTCTATTGCCCCATAAAAATATTCTTCATTCTTCTTACTGAAGAAATCTGCTTCTATTACAGAATACATCTTACTCTTCTCCTGCCTCCACAGAAACAGTCAGAATACCTTAGGAATTGTAAACATGCAATTAATCAACTTTCAGCGCTCTCAGGCTATGAAACTGGACGGATGTGACACTAAACGGAGCCATGAGGAAAGTAAAGCAAAACTGCTGGAGGAGCAGTTCAGGTGGGAGTGCTTTTCTCACATTAATGTCTAATTTCTCCTTGGACTACAGCCTGCCAAACAGCCTCCTCCTACACCAGATCTAGCATCCATTCTCGATTCCAGCTTCCTTTTGCGGGTTTAGGCCCTTCATAGTCAACCTAATTGCCAGCTCCAGGAGCAATCTAATGTGATGCAGGAGGGCATAAGCCTTTGGGAAAAGAATAGCATGTGAAAGACAAAATTGTCTGTAAAGGGATATTAATTTACACTGTAATTTGTTTTGTATTACGTGTATAATTACATGAAACAGAACAGCAGGGTAAATGAAAAAAAAAAGCTGCCATTTTCTAAATTGTCTTTACTTCATTGACTATTCAGACTGATACCACTTGTTGGAGCTCAACAAAAGAGGGGAACTGAGAAGCCTGCAGTGATACTATTTCTGACCTAACCATACAGTACAATCACACTGTGACTTTTAGCCTACATTACCCTTCAACAGCAATCATGTGTGACCACCAGCTGTGGAAAATCCAGACCAAGTCCTTTTCCTTTCCCTCCATATGCTGAATAAGTACTTTTTAAAGAAAAAGACAAAGGGAGCTTCCAAAAGAGGAGAAGCCATGAGTTTGGGCTATATACTTGATCAGCAAAATAATCCACTTCTTGCCAAAGCCTCTGATTATCCATGCAGAGTATCGTTGTATGCTCTGCTGCATCTGTAGTTATTAATTGACTTAGTAGTTCTTCACTGGACTGCACCTAGACAGAGACATCTGTCACTGGAATTTGTAGACATGATGATGATAAATAAACAGTGACATCATCATGCAGACAAACATGGCAAAGTCCAGTTGGTTTTGGAATTGTCTCTCATTTACCAATATTATAACAACAGCTATTAACTAAGGTGAGACACTTTCACTTTGCAGAAAGTCACAGAATTATTTTAATGTGATAAAAATATAGTTTGATCCGGAGTCTCTGGACACCACTTGGAGATGTGGAATGCAGTGAAAAGACAAGCATATTGCATCTAGACATTTCAAGAACTCTAAGTCAAGTATCTTTCTTCTTTTTGTGATATACTTATCTTTGTTAGCTTAAGTTTAACAGGAAATTCAGGTCTATTTCAAATACACAAAATAATCACATGGGCATTCTTACACTGACTTAGGTCCCAGAAATGATAGGACATGTCCACTTCAGGACATATGACACGAACTACAATGACATAGTAAAAATCATAGTGCTCACATTATACGCATTTGTGCCACACCTGAACATGAGAAAATGGCAAATTTATTCAGAAGAACACCTCTTCAGAATATTTTCTAAAAGCTAAAATCAAATTCTTGAAGGTTGCATGGTCTTCTCATTACATGACAGGAAAATGAAGGTAGTCTGTATAGAAAAGACAAGGAGTCAGACAGAGACATAAGCGGCAGGTATCACTGGGCTGAAGTGAACCTCTGAAATTTCTCTGCATGACAATTGCAGGATTGTAAAATTCCTGTAGCTACAAATTTTTCTTCTGTCATGTCCTGAAGAGGGGCTTTCTCTGGCTGGGGAACAGTTTTTGGCAGGAAGCAAACTAATTTCATTGCAAGAGTGACATCCTCCTACTCTGCCACAGATTCTATGCTGGAAGACACCAGGGCCTGTTATATGGTCAGTCTGGTGAGGTATTGTAAAGGTAAATTGCTTGTAACTAACCAAACTGAAATTCTCAGATCCAAAGATTACTCAGATTTTGCTTCAGGAAAGAAGTAATGGGTGTCCAAGGAAGAAGCATATGCTGTGCTTGGGTCAGACGATGAGTGCTGCAGTACCAGCTGGAAGAAATCTGGCAAGAAACTTGTGGATAACCAGAATGTGCAGCTAAGGAAAAATAAAGAGTAGACCTTGCACAATAGAGAACACTGACAGTAGATATAATTACTCCCTCCTTATGTATCATTTATATAATGCTACAAAATTACAGTACTAACCAAAGGGGGAAAAACTGGAAAGAAAACAGCTGATGTCATGAGAGTAAGGTTAAATATATCAAGAGAGTAAAGTTTAAAAGAGGATGATGCTAAAGCATCAACTGAAAAGCTGATGTTGCAAATTTTTGGCTCTTGTTTGTATTAGCTTTTATGTGAAAAGCTTGTTTTGATTTTATTTCTTCTTCTTTTTACAAATTCATAATTTATTGCTGCAATATATAAAACTTGCTGCTCTTTCCTTTACAAATATTACAGAGGTTGGAAAAGGTGTATTTATCTGCCCTCTGCTGGAAACATACAGCAAAAATACAGCGCTGTCTTACCTGCACAGTATAGAAATGGTTCCCCCTCCACATAGAGAAGACCAACTTCATCATGGATTCAGCAGTTACATGCAGGTTGGATTTTGTTTAACGTACTTAGTCAAAATAAACTTTGTCTTACTTGTCCAGTATTGACTTCACTCAACTATATAAATGCTGGGGTCCAATCTAATCCCACTTAAACTGGAGTAAATAAAAAGTATCGCTGTGGAAATCGAGGGAATTGTACAAAGCTGTCTAAATGAAATCTGAATTATACTGTTAGAAATGTACCTGGTAAAATATGGATTGCCACATTCATAGATAGAGGCACTTTACACACACAGTGTCCATGTCTGTGGAAATACAGTACTGATCCAAGCAGATGAAATCGTACGTCACCTGAAATTAACAAAAAAAAAAAAAACCACCACACACAGGCTGCCAGAAATCTGATTATTATTCATCAGATTTTTTTTTAAACTTTCTGCAGACGCTATGTGTGTCTGAGCCCAACCAAGCTGCTCACAAGAACTTGCCACATACACATTACAGGATCATTAGGAATGACTGATTGGTTTAAAGATGAAGTGAAAATCACAAGAAGAAAGAGGGCTCAACAAAACCACATTCAGAAAGGAGCTACTGCTACTAATCAAAACCAGAGGTGGACAGGCCTATGCTATACTGGCTACCCCTATGACAGTGAGGAACCAAAGGACCTGCCAAAAACACTAAACACATTCAACCCCATTACCACATTAACCATTCTTCTTTAGTCATTCCTCACCATAATGAACATTACCAGAAAATGTTATTTTTCCTTCAACATTTTCTTCTATTTTCTTGACTTACATCAGTTGCTTTAGCTTGCCTTTTTTTTTTTTTTTTTTTTTTTGAGGGAAGAGTCATACAGGGATTTAAGCATCTGAGTGAAACACGCATTTTTCCAGGAGTTCTGCAATAACTTATTAGTGATGGCAGTCACAAGACAGAAGATTTTCTTGCAGTACTACTACTTTTTTTAACCCAGGTCCATGTCAGACCATCATCCTAACCCAGAATTCTAGCTAACATACAGGAAAAAGCATGGTTAGTTAAAACTGACAGAAACAACCCACTAATCAGCAAGCAGATGGTATTCTAAAAACCATACTGTTTCTTTTGCCTGCTTTGCATCATCTCCTCCTATAAGTTGATTCAGACCAGCCAAACCTCAAAGACCCCAGATGTTTTTTTCAAAGACAACCTTTAGGATTATAAGGCATACATGCGGCACTGCTCTTTGTGCTTCACTATATATGCATTTACATTAATTCAGTTAGTCCATATGTGGTAGCAGACCTATAGCATTTAGGAGGTGTATATTATCATAATGAAAAATGCACTGGCCATCATGCAGCACTTCTTCTGGGCTTGGCTTGGCTTCACGTAGTGAAAGGCTTCACCCTTTGTGTTTTTTTCTTACTGATAGAAAATTACATCATATTCAAAACTAACACAACTGTCTCCTAATTTTATTGCTTTACATGATGCTTTGATCCTTCTAGTCTTATATCTGTGAAAGATTTTTTTTAAATTGCTTTCCTCAAAGAAACATTTCACACACACCCCCGTGGAGGCTCTGACTGAATTGCATCTTACGGGCTTCACTTTCATAACAAAACTTACACTAGAGAAACATAGGATGGTAAAGCTATTTCAATAAAACATTAGCCTGTCCTCTTCTACCTTTCATGCTGTTATTGTAAATTAATTTTTAATCAGTTCCTACCCCAGATGCATTCCTCCTTTAAACATACACTTATCACGTACTGTTAAAAGCATTTCTAAAAGGGCAGTTTAAACACAGTGCCAAAGCTGCTCCTTAGAAGCCCTCTAATTCACATTTATCTCTGGTATCAGCTTCAGCCATGATGCTCTTCCTTTTTACAAGCTTCTAGATGTGTATTTGAGCTGTGCTTTGGATTACAATCCATTCCTGCCTTCTGGGCTTGCTGAAAGGGATTCTGTATTAAACAGGAGGCTTTCAAAGCTGCAAAGAGCAGTTAGGAATCCATCTACCACACATATTTGAGAAAGTTCCTCCTAACATTTTGTTTTAACACATACAAGTTTAAAAAAAAAAAAAAAACCAACAGCTAGCTACGCTGCTATAAAGTTTGGTCCTGTTCTGTACGGCTGAAGCTTTCTGTTACAAAAAAGAGGAGGATGAGGTTCATGATTCACAATACATAAATGAAAAATTACAAAATATACAGACAACACTGCTTAGTAGTTGTATTTTCATTGTCAACTTTCCTGTTAGCACCTGTTTCTCATCACTGCAAATTTATCACTTTCACTGGGAAGTTCTAATATGTCTTCCTTTGAAGTGGGTCCAACTGAGAAGTATACTTTTGTTATGCTTTGTCATCACCAAAATCTGACTAAATCCTCCTAGAATCTTAACCAATGCTAGTTCAGTAAAAATTTAATGGACTTCGGGAGCTGAGCTATCTGAGGAGTCTCTCCCACTGAACACATTCCAGCACTTCATACCAAGCAATGAAACCATGAACACACCAGGCTATAGACAAGGCTGCAACACCTGGGATGGGACTTCCCAGGCATCACTTGTCAAAGCCAATGCTCCCCTGTGGTGCAAGGGGTACTCTGGGCTTTCTGACTTCTTGAGTGTTTGGCTTTACAACTTTAACGTTACATCCAGGTAGCCTTTATTATGTAATTGCACAATACATGATAGCGGTATAAGATGCATGAAAACATACATGCGTTTTGTAAAAGCAGTCCATATTATCACTACTAGGTCAACTTCCAGGGTAAAGCATTAAAACCTTGCCATAAAAATGAACACTAACAAAATTAAGTATTTCAGGTTAACAACTGTTTCAGAGCAGCAAAACCGTCTACTGCATCTTTTGATGCTGCAGGCTGTATGATACACAGGTCAGCAGCACACATGTGCGTCTGTGCACATCAATGCTACAAACACACACAGATTCCACGCAGAAGGAACACTGCACAAGTGACACATCCTGCAGGAGAGCTCCTCACCTTTTGGGGGGGGCGGTTTCTTCCGCCCTTTTAGTCTGTAACAGTGTAAATGTATTAACCATCAGGATGCAATGCAAACCCCGTCTTTTTCTCTGCAGTCAGGCAGGACATGACTAATAGGTGAGGCTCAGCAGAAGACGTGGTGTCTAGTAGGGATTTATTCCATTAGGACAATGCTGTGCAATACTTGATAAGACTGTTTGTTATACCAGTACATTTCTAAGCGATTGCCAAGGATGTCTGGGCCAATCAAATTATATAAATAAATCCCATCAGGCATCCAACCTATGACTTGGCAATCTTGGACCAAAGTGAGCATATGAGGTTTACAGGCTGGTTGCATCCAGGAGGGGAAGGAAGGAAAATTTGCTTCTAAGTAATAGTGACTGAGGCAGAAGTTATACCCTTTCAGTTCATGATCAGCTGACAAAAACTGATGGCACAACACACAACCAAGCATCATTAATCCCAGCCAGTTACTTATCTCCAGTGTATGCCCCGTACTTCAACTGTTATTGTTGTTTTAAAAGGAAAATTAAGTAAAACCTAGAGGGATATGGATTTTTGTAATGGCTTATACAGCTTCAGCTGACACAAGCTGTGTACAAGATATTTCTAGAGACTTAACATCTCACTGACAAAACCGTAGATGTTAGGAATGGATGATATCTGCTAAGCCATCGGTTCTATGTCATTGCCAAGGCAAAACTGTTCCTACTGCTTATTTATTTGACTTTTACATTAGTTTTAAATGCTCCAGCAGATGGAGCTTCCACTATTCCCCTGGGGAGGTTGGACTCACTACTGAATACCTTTCACTGGCAAGATATATTTCTTGAAGTTCAGCTTAAACTTCCACTTTTTAATTTCATCCTATGACCCTCATCATCCTCTATTCGTGCATGTGCAAGTTTCCATGTTTCAGCACACAGGGAAGAGAAGCTGTACACATCAAGGATTGTTACGTAAATAGGTTTTAAAATAGTAAAGAGTGCATATACAGCGGGTCTCAGAGAAAGTAGCATCTACTCCCCTCCTAGAGAATGTCAGGGCAGTGAAGTCTTACGTTTCTCAGGTACAGGCTATAATTATTGCAGTGTCATCCAAAATTTCTGGTAGGAAGGGACAGACAACAGTTTCAGGACACCAACTGCTTCTTTCATCCGTATGAAAGCAGCAGAGGCAACTTGTTTCTAGGCCAGAAGCTCTGCAGAGGCACAGTAAGCAATGTACCTGCAGTTCTCTGTTTGTGGAGGATGGAGCCAGAGAGGCTGCAGAGACGGAGGAGAGCTGGATGCAGTCTCCTCAGTCATCAGCCAACCTTGACTTAGCACAGACTAACAACTGACCCAGTGTCACATTTTCCACCTGATGCTCAGGCACAGAATCACACAGCAAGTCTACCATAATTGTTACTCTGAAATTCTCAGGCTAGCATTCAGTGTACCCAGTTTGTTTTCAATTGTTACATGTCAATATTCCTTGAATCTGGAGTGCTGGTAGAAGGATACTGTGTACAGGGTTTTGTACTGCTATATATCTGCCCTGACTACATTTTGCTCTCCCCAAAACTGATTAAGATCTGACATATTTAATGCTTTCCTTCATTGTTTGCCTTTAGCATCTTTCTCTATGCATAAGTTGTTCTTCAATGTAAAAGACACTTCTGTAATTAGGTTAACAACAAGGGTAGTTGTTTGGGCTGCTTTGGGTTGTGGGGTTTGTTTTTTTTCTTCACTTAATCAGCCTCCTACATCCACACTAATTTGGTGATTAGGTTAACTGACATTAATTGAAATTAATCCATTACAAAATTCATTGTCTATTTTTGCCCTGGTTTTAACAAGAGTAGAAAAACCTTTCTATGTAGTTAAATATCATTGAACTTGTATATCTAAGTAACATTTAAAAGCAACTTGTTCATAACTGATCACTTTTCTACTCAGCTTAAGGCTGGGGTGGGGTTGTGGTTTTGATTGTTGGGGTTTTGTTTGATTGTTTTTTTTACAGCAGGTGAAGCTGACGAATTTAATTTCTGATTTCACCACAAATTGCCACTTTCACTATTTCTCGCTGTTTCTAATGAGAACATTACTTGTTTTCAGGGAAGACAGTGGCCCGTAGCAATACTGAGAATGATCATTAGCAGAGGCATAAAGTTGATAAATATATTTTTAACAGTTTACTACTGCATCTAGGTACCTATATGCAGAGTCTCCATAAAAATCCAAGGAATCTGTGACAGTTATTGTCTCCGATGCGATTTTGTAAGATTCAGTGGCACATTCTAGCTAATATAGAAATAGATTTGCAGTCACAGCCCCACAGGTCATTTATAAAACTAGTACCTCAACTTTTCTATTGCCTTTACAGACAAAAATCTGGTAACAGCATCCTCTCTTCTGTTCACACCTCCCTCTTTTCCTGACTAGATCAGAATAATCAGAACAACAGAAACATTAAATACCATAAATCCAAGAACAGAAGTCCGGAGGCTTCCCCTATAAACAATGACGTTTTATGACCTATCAACTATTTTAAATCCTTTCACTGTATACCTTTGATTTTGTACCACACTGCCTTCTTTACCAAAACATCACAAGAGACCAAGTCATTGCGCTACATAATTCCTTGCCCGTAGCATTAATAGTACTCGATTATAAGGATCAGGAGAAGGAAAAGTTTAAAACTCCCGTGTCCAGCGATTAGTTGAGCAAGTACCCACCCGCGAAAGCGAAACGGCCCAGCCCCCGTCCCCGCC
>NW_010531417.1:2071-23642 GCF_000687285.1 Phaethon lepturus | reverse complement strand
CCCCACCGCTACCGACCCTTGCCCGCAAACCGAATACTCAGAAACTACCTTGCAAATTTGCAACACGAAAGTGTTTTTCACTTACATTGAAAAATGTATTTCATTCCCCTTTCTTTGTGTGTGTGTGTATTTGGGTAAGACCAGCTTTTCTCAGTCACCTGGTAATAGCCCTGTTTTTCCAGGTGGTTTGGCATTACCCTGCCATAATCCTAAATCATGCAGCCCAGGAGCAGTGTGTTTTCATATGGGAAATTATCAGGTGGACAGGAAGTTAGTTTCCTTTTTTCATCATGTGGATAGGAGAGCTGCTGTGCTGCTCAGTGTTACCAGCTGTTACACAACAAGCGCTCATGAAAATCACAGGTGAGAAGGTGAAATTACGACACTACGTGGCTTTCACATGGGTGTTTACTTGGTGAATTCACAACTGAACATCAAAAGTAACGGGAGCACCATCAATAGCAACATTTTTCATATCCAACTGAGCGGTTGTAGAAGGAGGAAGATTTGGATTTGGGCTGTTACGCGTTTCTTTATCAGCTTTCTCTATAGTAAGCTAAGCCTTTTATAGTTTAGCTCAGGTGACCAATTTTTCTTCCCATTCAAACTGCTGTATGGCACTTCATTCTGAAAATGCCCAAGATTCAGGTTAAGATTCTCATTCCTAATCTGAAGCTTTATATGTATTATTAGAAACCACTTTTCCCAGGACACAGATCTCATAGCGGTTCTAACAAAGTTGGAGTAACATCAGAGAATTTGCGTCACAATGCAGGGAAGATGACCTACAAAATTAATATTGAGTTGCTGTGTATGAATGTGTTAGGTGTTTAATAATTCAAGGTGCAATTATCTTTTATTCAGTTACCACATACACTTATTTATTTATTTATTAGATTTAATTTACTGTCTAAGGAATAGATAGATTACAAAATGTATCACTCCAATTAAACTGTCATCCTTGGTTATTTTTAAAAAATCTTGTAATAATGAGGATGTTTTTTATTGAATATAATATGGTTGAGATCAATAAATTTTCAAATGTTACGTTAGAGGATTGAGGCTAATTCTTGTCCATTCTGGAAATGTGCACTATATAAAGTAGTAATTAAAGCACCTCCTACAGTTGTGTAGTGTGCTGTTTGAATGATTACTGCTTCCCTTCTACTTCGATATCTCTATATGGGTGATATTTCAAATAGTATAGTTGACATATGTACATAAAAACCTGTGAGCACCTTTTAATGTGCTTTAATGACTGCCACACAAAAGACATAAAAACACTGTCTCTTCACACCACATGCATTTTTTCCCTAAATTGTTGGAAATTTTCTTAAATCCTGTTGGTTTGATATCCCTATGTAGCCTACATTTCCAAAATAGTGTTTCTTCTCAATAAGTTTTAATTTGTTCAGATGATAACTGTAAATTGCTTGCACATGTTGTGACAAGTAAATGCTGTAAAATGCTTAAATCATCAAGCTGATGAATTCAGAAGTTAACTACTAGTAGTTACATTTCAGGTACTTTAATTCCATATACTTAAAATGAGAGTGTTTACTAAGACCATTGGGGAAGTAGAAAAAGGAATAGCTTCAATGAAAGAACAGTGTTAGCTTTCCCATGTAGCCATAGAAGCAGCATTGTGTGTGATCCTGTATTTTGGGCAGCTCTGTGGCCATAATCCAAACCCAGCCCTGTTGAAGAAGACTTCCTGTCTGTGATGGACTGTTTGGTAACTTTTTGATGCAGACTAGACTTTGCCTGAGCTGGAGCAACGGAGAGTGTTTTGGAGGTGATAGACTGGTGTGCAGATAAGGGAGAGTCTTTTGGCGATGCATTTGTGTAGCCAGAGGACAGGTCTCGTAGCAAAGCATTTTATTGGCAACTCAAAGTAGTGTGGCTGTATATTATAGGATGATGCATCCTGTCACACTGCATAAGAAATATTGACACTGCTGGAGGGTAAGATACTCCAGTTGGAAGTTTGAAGTTAAATGGTACAAAATTTGGGGTCTTGTGTATTGCTGCCTGTCTGTGAGAGAGGTATTACTACAAATGATTTAAAAAAAAAAAAAAACAAGCAATCACTTTGAAAGAGTAATAGTTTAGTTTGTTTTGGGTGGAACTTTCTGTTGTGAAGCCTTCAGGTGTGCAAAGAAATGAGAGATTTGCTACACACAGGAGAATTCCCTTCCTTGTCTTTCTGAAAAGAAATTAGGATGAAATGGAGATTTTCTGTGTGCTGACTGATGAGATGTTCTTTAGAATTTACAGCTGGAAGATCCTATTTCCTAAGATCAAAACAGATTGCAACTTTGGATTCAGATGTCAATTAAGAATATTAACATGTGCATATGTTTATGTTACTGTATGTAAAATTATATTACAGGCTAGGAGAGGGGAGTATTTTGAGTCCTGCTGGATTGTGAAAAAAAGTTCTTAAGTAGTTTACAGTCTGTGTTTTTCCAGTTGGAGGATATTGGACATGGTTTCAGTTAAAAGAGATTTAGTATAGTAGTTTCATAAATAAGAACACACTATTTGATTTTTGTAGTGTGTTTTCTTGGAAGAAAATGCAGAATTAGCCTGTAGTTATCGCTGACCAAATTTTTAGCAAATCTTGTGTGTCAGTATCTTTGTTATTTGCAACCTAGTGCTTGTTCTAAAGGCATAAAGTTGTGAACTTTAAAGTAATAATCTTTTAGTACCTCATACAAATTATATACTTTTCTTTTGAGTTTCAATAAATGAAGACAGTCTGATTTGTTCTGATTTTTGAACAATCATAAATTGTGAATCAAAACTGATGAATGAATTATTCTTGTGCAACTGTAAAATAAGAATGTCTTTAGTATTTGTGAAAAGTGTAATCTTTTTCCAGCTTAACACAATTAGGCTGCAGTAGCACTAGTTCCAATAATTCATCTGTGTTTGCTCTGTGCTATTAACAATACTTGCCCTTTACATTAATGCAGCATTTTTAATTATTTTGGTTTGAGAGGACTGGTAGCTTAGATAACTAATGTAAACAAAAGATGATGTGAAATAAAAAAGTATGGGAAAAGTATGTATATATAAAAATGTTAAAACCTGTGAGCTCCAAAAAAATTATTATTTTTAATTCTTAAAAAATGATGTGTTAATGATGTACTTTATGTATTTTTCATTAATTTCTCCATTTGATGACCAGTTTAAAAGAAGTCATAACATGCAATGACTTAATTTTTTTCTTAGACCTGCTCCAGTGGAGCTTGTTTTCTTTCTTTAATTGGGACTATTTTATTAATATTTATCTTTGGATACATGTAGTGCTGTGCATGCCTGTGTGCCATTTGTAGTTATGTGCATGCCAATTAAAAATGTGTAGTCATGCCTGCAGATTCTGTGTTTGGTGTAGTAATCGTTGGTGCCGCAGTGCATGTGCGTTTTTTTGGCTCTTTCTCCAGCAGAATTCAGTGCACAGATTTCATCACTGGAGAACTTGCAGAGTGACCATGAGCTTGTCAGAGCTGCACGTGTCCAACATCTTCTCTACAAGAGTTGTTTCCAACCTTGGCCTTACAGGCAGCTCTCAGCTACGGGAAATGAAAAGTTGGTAGCTTGATGAGAACTGTTGCCTTGGGGCCAGCAGAGACTGGAGACTACTGTTCTACCACTGCCAGTGGCCTGAGTAGCATAGAAAATGGAAAAAGAAAACATGAGTGCTACTTGGATGTTGTTATTTAATGAGGATAAAATTCACGGCATTTTTTTTTCCTTAAATGATTTATCCCAAATGATGCTTAATACTTTTTTGCTTCATGTGAAAATATTAACAACATTAATATGCTGGCAGTTTGCTTGCTGTCTTAAATCTTATAATGGAATATATTATTTTTTATTTGCCAGAGGGATAATAACATCATAGAAAAAAAGAATGACAGAGATGGACTCAGGGCATGGAACATTTTCAGGTGAAAAAGTTCCATGTAGATCATCGATCATACTCAGCCCTGTGCTCTGTATTTGTTTTACTGGTTTCTAAGGTTGGTTATCATGCCTTCAGCTTATCCTGCTACAGCTGGTGGTGATGCTGGTGCACTCAAGAAGTACAGTCATACGTTTCTATAGTTACTACTCAAACTGCTCAGAAATAATATTTGATACTTAGTTAATTCAGCTGTCAGACCATATTCTCCTCCTTGCTCACAGCCTGGTTGGAAGCCCAGTGAATCCAAGTTTGTGCCCTGACTTGTAGCTGTGCAGGATTCAGCAACCACAAGGAAGGGAGGAGCTGTGCTGTGCTGCAGGAACTTGGAGGTCTTCTCCAGGGGCTGCTGCAGGCCTTAAGCTGCTTAATTCTTATGTGCCTTTCCTATAAAAATGAGTTTAATGGTTTTGTCCAGCTTTTTACAACATTTACTATCTGTATATATTTGCCAAAGGCACAGTATTACAATTATTAACTTACGGCAGAGCCCTTTGGGCTTTAATTGGCCATAGCAAGTTAAAAATATTCCTCACCAGCTAGTTGTTTTTCTTCTCCCAACAAACTGTGTCTGTCTGAAAAATTTCTGGATATTTAGAAAAATATAAAAGCCCACAGGTTTTCTCCCACTCTCATTTTTTTTCCTGACCTAATACTTCTATTTCTTAGCAAGTAAAATGTTTGCATGTCAAAATTTATTTCAATTATCTGAAAAACTGGTTTTACAGTAGTTAATAAGAAATCCCAAAACATTATGTGTGCTTTTCATGACATATAGAAAGTTGCAATAGAAATTAATGGGTTTTGATTTATTCTTGCTCTTTGTCAATACAGGCTGCTAAATGTTGTTAAATTCTACAAATTAATTTCTCTGTGTTTCCACAGAACTGTTTTAAGCAAGAGTTGTGTTCCCATATAAATTGTCCACATCTGTCTTGACCAGTACGTCTCTTTTAGTGATTAAGAATCTGTGTCTGTGGAGACTTTGCCTCCTGGCATGTCAGAGCATTGTCTCTAGCAGTGCCAAGGTTTTACAGGTTATTTAGGTAATGGGATAGGGCTACTGTGTTTTGGGGGTTTTTAAGAGTCAAGCTATGAATTTTATTCTATCCCTTGTGTGTAATTATAAAACAAAAGAGCTATTTTTACTGCTGTGACACTAATTAGCAGTGGTAACCTTAAAGAGCTTGTAACAGATGTAAGTTGTCCAAGGAGCCTTATGCAGGATTTCTTTTAAGTGGCTACACCTGTGAGCTTCATGGTACTGTTCCAAAAAATTGGAATACATTAATACGAAAAAAAAAAAGCATCATTCAAGTATCAGTCAACATTGAAGTCACTATCAGTAATGGCACATCTTTTTTTTTTTCATTTGATTATCTAATTGTTTCTTTCTTCCTTTCTTTCTTCCTTCCTTTCTTTTTTTTCCAAACTATTTCACATAACGCATTGTCTCTGGAAATGGGACATTCATACCACCCAGAAAAGTATGCCTGGGTGCGAACAGTGCTGCCAGTTGTCTGGATTCATTTCAGTCTTGTGTAGTTGTCGCTGGCGTGTACGTGTTGCTGCTTCAGTTGTAGTGGTGGTTAAATGTGGATTGTCCAGTTGGAGACAGTTGGCCTCCTTTTCTGTATTGCAGAGAAAAGGTAATTAAAATGCTCTATTTTATTTTCAGACAATGCTAATGAGGAAGAGTTGGAAAAGATCAAGTAAGGTAACTTTTAGCATGTCGTCTTCTGGCTTTTTTTTTTTAGAAGAACTGTGTTGTTTTACCAAACATGCTGTCTTGGGAGTGGAAACTTGTGCCACAGGATTTATTCTCCTTCAAATTGTGTTTTAATAACATTGTTTTGTGTTTCATCATTCATGAAACAGTTGAGCTTTTAATGTAAGCATTAAACCTCTTAACTTTGTTACAGCATTTTAGCCTATCCTGAAGTCACCTAGTAACTTCATGTAAGTGGCAAACATGTCCTGATTATTTTTCTAAAACCTTTAATTTCTCATGTATAAACAATTTTCTTAATGCTTACTTGTTAACAGAGAGTTCATGCCAAAGGGTAACTTTCATTTCCCTGTTACTTACAACTTTTACTGGTTAGAGTTTTTGTGTGTGGAAGTTTTCAGAGTGACGCTTCTCAAAGAGAAATTTCCCTGGTTGCTGGATGTGCACAGATGGCAATCACAGCCAGGCTTTCCAAGAGCAGAGTGCTTAAGGAGTCGTTCTCAGTCTTCACTAGATACAGCTATTTAGATACCTTTTCAGGCAAATTCAGTATCTGGCTTTTCTTCTCTTAGGTTTCATCTGAGTGACAAAAACAGAGCAGCATTATGCTCTTTTCCGCTAGAGAAAGGCTGGGAATTTTACTGTAGTAAACTACAGTTAATTTTTACCTCTTTCCTGTATGTGTCTCCAAAAAGATAAAGGAAATGTGTATAGTTTCTCAACAGTTTTCTGGCCACTCTTAGCAAATACTGCCATGCTGCTTTGGAGTTTTAAGCCTTCTTACTATCTGCATAATTTAAAAGCATAATTAAAAACAGCATTAAATTTCACGAAGTCTTGAGCTGGTTTGGTAGGTCTGAGTTTCTTTGAGCTAGTATGTACAGGTGTTAAAAAGAGAAAAATGAAGTAGACATATGGGGTAATTTCACTTATTTTGTAAAGTAATTTACTGTTCTAGCATATTGATGCAGAAATTCAAATAGATGCTTATTAATAAACAGTGTTGTATATAGTGCTCACTGACAAATATTTACACGGTATTTTCAACCTTTTTAAAAAAAAGAACAGGGTTCATAATTTTTGCATTATGCATGGGGTTTTCACACAGTTGGCTTCTGTGATATAGGACAGTACTCAGTCTCTTGTTTCCTTTTTGAAATCTGTGAAGCTAAGGTACTTGGTACAGTGATGATGTGTAGTATTTTGATTTTCATATGGTTAGTGTAACTTTTCCTGAAATATCTAAGATGCTCAAACTTCTGAAGAGTTAAAGAAGTGCTGTGAGGATGCTGAAAGGCACAGCTGTTTTGCATCATGCAGGTGATAATGTTAACTTCTGATGTGCTGAATGTGTTGGAGACGGTTTGTGAAACCAGTTTATTAAGAACTTGCCCATATTTCAAATTTCAAATTGACACAACTGTGAGCTTTGATAACCTTGAATGAATGGCACAACAGGATAGTTGGGAATTCTTCATAGCTCTTCAAGTGAATTATTTGTGTTCTCCTTTGTTACATTCGTTTCGTAACATTTCATTCAGTAGTTGGAGTTTTTGCAAAGGGGCATGTCAGAAGATTTGGCAAATAGCGAATGTATGAATTTAAGTGCTGAATTTTTCTACATTTATCTTAGCTGAAGTAATAATTTCACCTAAAGATACAGTGCATTTACAGTATCTTACCTGCACTGTTGTTTGTATGATTTACATACAGAAGGATCTCAGTTAAACCACAGCAGCTCTCCTGCTTTTGTGGGTCTATTCCAGAGTTCCAGATCTTTGGTCTGCTGTCAGGAAAACAAATTAAAAAAACTTCTATTTACAAAGAATTCCTTCAAAAAAAAATGCTGTTTTCTGGGGTGCAGGATAGTCAGTATTAAATGTGACATCATTTGCAGATTTAAAAAAAGTCTAGAAATAGGTGCTCAATGCTATTATAGAATAGAGAAAGTGCCCTATTTGAGATCCTTCTTCAGTGAGTATTTCTCCTCCAGTCCTTAGAGCTGAGAAAAAGCAGAATATTAAAAGTTTTTAGAGGAATCAATACAAAATTGCCTAAAGTTATTTTTTTAGCTCTCTAGAGTCTTCACAATGGCACTTTTAGTAAATGAATTTGATTTTACAGATTATGACAGTATATTTTACTTTTTTAAATTTATGTACATGAAGCCTACCTTTTCGGTATCATACGTAGCTTGAAGTTAGATATAGCAGTGCAGACCACTATGGCATTGCATGTGTTCATGAATTGCATTGCTTGCACATAGTTCCTTGGGCCTGTGTAGTACTGTGAAAACAATGGTAACTAATCTTCTCTTTTACAGTATTACGGTATTCATGTACTTGCAGACAATTACTTCATCAACGTTCTGAGTCTGTACTTCAAATACTGCTCCCCTCTTGCACCCTAAAGACGAAGTTAAGGTCACACTAGTGTTGTTAACATGTGTTAGTGGCATTACAAAAATGGAACACCACTTTTGCTTTTGTTGCCCTTTTTTTTTCTTCTGTTCCTTTTTTTTTTTTTTTTTTTTTTGGTGGTTTTGTGGTTTGGTTTGTTTTGTTTTTACTTTTCCCTGTCACATTTGCTTTATTCCAGACATACTCTTGATCAAAATTCATGGGAGCTAGATCACTTCCTGTGCTCTCTAGGCCAGGAGGAATATTCATCTTCCACTGAATCTAGCAAAACTGAAACCCAAACAATTTTGAAGTCGAGCATTTATGACCTTGCTCTGTGAAAAGGAAAGTCAAACTTCCTGTCTTTGGCAACAGGAGACTCCAGTGGGCTATTTAAAAAAAAAAAAAAAGCAAAGCAGTTCATTTAAAAAAAAGAAAAAACTTCTGCTGAGAAGTTAAAATTTGCATTCACATTCAAATTGATGGTTTTATTTCATCCAAGCTTGACATCCAACACCACAAGCTTGACGTTGCATTAAAGCAAACTGATGGCCAGTGATTAGGATTTTGGAGGTGGGCTGTTCGCTGTATGGTCTGGGAGAGGAAGCAGCTCCATTTCTACTACTATGTTTGTACCAAGATCTGTTGCACTTCCAGTAAAAGTTCAAGTGGCTTATTCAATGTTTCGTGCACTTTTTGTGATCCTGGTGTTTGCTCAGTAACCTCAGTGTGCCCGTGCTCAGTTCTGTGGTTTAGAGTTCAGTTTGTTGAATATCCTGTGGGTTAGCAGACAAGTGCTACAGCAAGAAGACAGACCTTGTAGGATCTAAGTAGTCAGTCAGTCATTTAAACCAAATAGAGGATTTTTAGCTTTGTTTTGCATTTTGAAAGGTATTGGAAAAACTTTGACCTGTGCAGAATGGGTTTCCTCTCTGTGTATGGATTTGACCTGTTCTGCCTCTGTGGTTCTCCACATCCACCAGTTTTCCCTTAGGGCATATTTTCCTTTCTGCATTTATTCCTCTGCTGAAGACACAGACTTTCCTGATGGCTCTCATTCTTTGGGTTGAGGGAAACAAACGTCCTGCTTCTCCCTTGGTTTCTAAACTGTTGGGATACCAGATCTAATTTGGTAAAACAGGTATTGCGGTCTAGATCTTAAAGGAGCACAGAAAAGCCCAAGCTGGCAAGAGAGGTAATTTATTACTAATGGTCAGCACCGCCCTTGACAGTCAGCTCAATAGTGCTAATTGATGAAGTGATTTCCATTACAAGATCCTTGAGGTGCAAGCTGTCCATGCGACGAGAAGTAAAACATTGCTATTTCCAGCACAAGGCAGCGCAAACGAATTGGGAGGAGTTGTTTTCTCCTTTTTCCTCTGGATATGAAAACACTAGGAAAAAATAAATTCTGATTTCTTATTTACGAATTCTCTGCATCACAGAGCTTAATCAATAGCTGAGGAAAGGGTACGGGAGGTAGCCTATTAAAATGTTGGCAGCATGGAATTGAGTTAGAAATGCACGTATTGCTCTCTTTCTTCTCATCGTTTTTGTAGTGTTCAGTGCAGTGCTGTCAAAAATAATAGTAAAAAAAAACTTCCACATTTTCCTAGCCATTATTAAGCCTAAGCTGACAACAGAGGAAAGAAGAGACTGTGTAAATGCACTATTTTTTCTCTTGTAATAAATGATGTTATCTTTAATGAAGTACTTCCTCCTGTTCTTGTCTTAGCTTCTAATGATGAAATTTCATTACTTTTACCATGCCTTGAAAGATAAAATCATACTGTTTCTAGCCGTTCTTAATGTAAAGTGGTGTTTAACTTTAGAATCAAAAGCACAAATACTAAACTTGGGGGCAGTGAAACTGTAATTGTATTTCAGCATTGATTTATATGTCAGAGCAAATGTATTTGCCTGCCAAAATCAATGCCTTTCCCTTGATTATAGCTGGAAATGGGGAAGATTGTCCATGCTTTTTTAAAAAATTCAAAAAAGATTATATTAAAATTAAAATTAAATGTTAAAACATAAGGAAAGAAAAAAGTACCTTTGTTCCCAAATGTCAGGTATTTTATGGGTGTTGCCTCCTTCTTTTAAGTATTGTCTTTGTAGATGATACTCACCTAGAAGAGTTAATGTTACGGGTTTTAGATAAACACAGCTTGTATTTTCTTTCAGCGTTGTCAAATAATTCTACCTGCATTTTACAATTAATTGTTTGCATTAATTTAAACAGAAGCATTTCTTTGGATGTTCTTACTCAAAGAACATTTCATTTTATTTAGAGCTGGCAGATTTGCTGTGAAGAATCTGAAGATACCAGTAAATATCCTTGTTCCTTCTGCTGCTGTACAATTTGCTGTATGATTACGGCAGGTTAACTGAGAAAAGGGTGAGGGGTAGTGGCTTCAGGTGGTGCTATTTGCTTACAGGGTAATGCACACATCACTTTATTTGCAAGTTTTATGCTTGCTGTGCTGAGTGGGAGAGGTGGGGGCAAAAAAATATGAGGCAAGGAACTTCGGAAGACAACAGCAGTGTCTCTGGAAGACGAGGATGATGGCAAAGCAGGTATTTTTGGTGGACAGACTGGGTTTCAGGTGTCTGGGGTATTTGAAAATCTGCCTGTGTGCAGGGTAGGTGTGAAAAAGACAGAAAATAGGACTAACAGCCTGAAAGATTGTCTTCCTACCCTAAAGTGGGAATAATGACAGGTAAACTGTGTTTGACAGGCGTTTTTTTAATCTGTCCTTAAAAATCTGCAGTGATGGATATTCCACAACCTCCCTGGAGGGTTGGTTCCAGTACTTAACTATCATTTCCATTAAGGGCTTGTTTTTCCCTTAGTGTCTAACAGTATCTCCCATGGCACAAATTAAGCTCATCTCTTCCCACAACACAGATGGATATGTTTTATCACAGTGATTTGGGCGCAATTTATATACACATTTTACAGCGAGTCAGGAAAAAATGACCCTTTGAAATATATATGTGTGTATATATGTACTTAATTCAGAGAGAAGTTCTGGGGTGCTCAAATGCTAATGACTAGGTGCGTGTAAGAGGAAACAAAAGTGGTATTTGGGAAGGAGGTTTTACTGTGAGCAGACAACAGGTCAGAAAGAATAGTGAGAAAGTGGGAAAAATTAACAGCCAGCACAAAGCCTTGATGCTGTGCGAGCACTGATCAGCAGCAGGCAAAACGTTGCTGTGTTACCAGTACTGTTTAGCCACAAATGCAAAGCACAGTGCCATGTGGACTGCTGTTAGGAAAGTGAACCCTGTCCCAGCCAGACCCAGTACAAGGTCAGGTGAAGCGGTGTGGTCAGACTAGTTTGCTAACAACCATTGCTGGATGTTCACTCACGGGTAGTTCTAGAGCATGCAGGAAGCCTCTTCCTAAGGACAGGGACTGCACTAGCAATTACAGGCATTTTATATGTCTCCCCACTTCTGCTGTGACACAGAAGGACTTGACACAATATGGATTTGCTGGCCATTCCCAGAGAAAGAAAAGTGACGGACAAAAGTATTTTGCTTTTATCTGAGAACCTTCATAAGTTTCGTTGTGTTCGTAGTCCTGTAGGACAACAAAGCATGCTGTCTTAAGACGAGAGCACCGAGGTCTGATACCTGCTGAAAAGTTACGGTAGTTTATGTAGGGCACATACAGTGTGCTACTCAAGTAGGAAAAATACCCATTTTTAACACAATAATTGAGAGGGAGGTGCAGCATCTACTCAGGTGCTGCTTCTTCACCCTAAGTTTTTAGGGTGGAAAAACATTTGGAAATTAAGGTTGGTTTGATCAGTTGTCAACATGTATTCCCTTTCTGCTTACTTAATTTAAAAGTATGAGAGTGATCAACCTCTGTCTCAACATTAGTTTAGGTCTTCCAAACTGAAGATGAGAAGGTGTCAGTGTAATTTTTGCCTCATAGGCTACGAGGTTGTCCTCCCTGGTTGTGAACTTGGATAGTAACCCTGGTGTAGCTCCTGTGTTCACTAGACAGCGTACCAATGAGTTTGTGATCCCATAGATACTCATAGGGAGGATGGGTAACCAAAAGCCATAATACTGGCTGACCAAGCTGTTTATATTCCTCGTTGTTTTTAAAAAGTTCTGATGAAATGGGCATGTTCCCATATAGAAGTTTGATTTTTCTCTGAAGAGCATCTCCAGATGTTTACTGGGAAAATTTTTGACCAGCTTAGCTAGAGGATGAGTGAGGTGCTACCCTGTATAAGTAGTTTATTTCAACAAATCCTATACCCTCCTAGAGAGCTAATTAATATAGTCACTGCCTCTATTCACAATTTGTATATGAAACGTAAGATTAGCTCATGTTTTCCTATGGAACTATACTATTTAAGCAAAGGTATTTTAATGAAGATAGTGCCTTTTAGCCAAAGCATACTGAGGGAGATCTCTGTCAGAAATGTTCATTTCACTGAAAATTCTTTTCATCTGAATAAGGGTCTACTTTTGCCCTTTTCACATTTATGGGAGAATTGCCATTACATTGAGTTCAAACATGATCAGACCACAAATTGAACTTGCTACATTAATGCCACATTAAGAAAACATCAGAAAAACCTTTTGAGTGCTTTAATTTAGGAACAAGTGGTTTAGCATCTTCAGCTAAACATAGTAGGGGAAAAGATATTTAATAATTATCTGCTATGGCCTATCAAGTCACAGTATTCCAGTAAAATGTGGAGGAAAAGATAAGATGTCACCTTCTCTTCTCTTACATTATCTCTTTTGTTTCATATTATCAGTGTTAACTTTAAAACTAGGAATACCAGAATGCACTAAAATGTAATAATACTCTTAATTTATACTATTAATATGTGTGGAGCCATTCCAGTGTGACTTCAGCCAATTGGAACTGAAGGTCCATTATCCCCAGAAATGAAGATAAATTAGTCTGGGTTGCAACAGGTTGTGTATAAACTCTATATGTAATCATCCCAAAGCCATAACTGAGAAGGTACTTCTGATTAATACAATTGGTGATAAAAGACTGTATTTACGACCTGAGGCAAGTGAATTAAAGTGCTTTTAAATTTGCTTTTAGATAACTATATTTGCTTTAATTTAGCTTTAGAAATTTTTGCGCATACTTTTAAAAGGAAAAATACAATTTATGAATGTCTTAAGACTGAGTTGCAAAATGTAAGGCTTTCACCTCCTAACTGCTGACTGTTGTTTAAATTTTTTTAGAAGCTTTTCTAAAGATATGTGTGTTCCAGTTGCACAAACTAAAGTGCCAAAAAGCTGTGGCCTTATTAACTGATACTTTAATGCCCAACTCAAAATATTTAGTTTATGTGACGCCTGATTTGCCTTTTCCTACTATCAAAAGCATGAAGCATTGTGAAGCATTTTCTGCTGTTTTAAAGCTGAAACAAATGCTTTTCCACTGGAATGTGATGCCTCGAGTAGACAATAAAATTGGAAATAACAAATCATGGTCTAAGGATTGCAAAGACAAGCAGAAGCATAGAGTTACATGATGTTTCCTAATTGAAGGAATTTACAATAAGTTCAATCTTTCAATCAGAATCTTTAAACCAAAACTCTGTGGAATTTCAGAATATAAGCTTGAATTATTGGGTTAGAGTTTTTAAGAAGAATCTTTTAAGATTGAGAAAATACTTGCTTTTATAAGCCATGAGGTTCTAGGTGCTCATTTATCAGCTGTAAACAGTGCTTGATGGCAAGCTACTAAATAATGGAATAGCAATAAAAAATGTCAGAATAAATACACCTGTCTGTTAGACACCTGGTTATAAAAATTATGCAAATATTTGGTGAGGCTTGTATTTGCATTACTGTATGTGAGTGCTAACAGCTGATACATTGAAAAATCAGAATAGCAGAGTAGAATTTGGATGTGGGTTTTCTGGGTTCATGCTCCCTGTTCCAAAAGCAGAGGGAGTTTCCGTCAAGTCTCAGTGGCCACTGTCCTTCTGTGTGTCACATTCACGTCTGTGTTAGGACCATGGTGACACTGGTCATCCCTGGCAATAACAAGATCGTTAGAAGACCCGTTCAGTTTCCAAGAGGTGTTGCTGGGAGGAAGACAAGGGTGAAGGTTAGGATTGTACTGACACAGCCTCTGTGACAACTACTACCAGTCTTCTACAAATATTTCCACCCTTTTCCAGAAAATGCAAGTCATAGTGAGTACTTAATACAGTCACAGTCTCTATCATAGAGGTGACAATCCAAGGTGGCTCCAGCAACTGCATTTAAGTAGAATGCACAATTGTTGGATTTAGTAAACCACAAAAATGCATGAAATGTTCCAAAGTATCAGCCCTTACTACGAATACTCTAGCGTGACCACAAGATTACTACTACAGTGACAATATTGACTTGCTAGAGCAAACATCCTAAACCCAATTTAACTTGGCAGTCATACTGAAAACACACAGGGTATACGGCAGTATAAATTTCTCCACTACAGAAATTTAGATTAGCTTTACCTAGAACTAAAATATCCTAAAATGTAAACTGTAACTGATAATAAGGTAAATGTTCTTTCATATTGCAGTAATTGTCAGTAGTAGTAGATTTAGACTTGATATAAGGAAGAAATTTTTCCCCATGAGGGTGGTGAGCCCCTGTCCCAGGCTGCCCAGAGAGGTGGTGGGTGCCCCGTCCCTGGGAACCCCCCAGGCCAGGCTGGACGGGGCTCTGGGCAACCTGTTCCGGTTGGGGATGTCCCTGCTCACGGCCGGGGGCTGGGCTGGGTGGCCTGGAGAGGTCCCGCCAGCCCAAACTGGTCTGTGTGTCCATGATTTTTAAAACTTGGTTAGTCACAACAAGCAAACATTAAAAAGGAATCATCCTGATCCCATTGAAGGCTTTTTTGTAGCTCTGTCTACATGTTGGTGACTTCTGCAAGGTGTTAGAGTTTGTGTAGTTTCTAGAAGGGGAAAAGCATTGTGAATGCAGTCCCTTGTATATCCCTTTTTGTATATGACTGTTCCTTAATTTTTCTTCATGTGGACATGGTATGTTGAAGTAGCAGCTGTATCTACTGACAGTTTCAATCTTTATTTTGAATCTTTTATCCAAGCCATGCAAGCATTCTAGAAACCTGGGGAGAAGAATTCAGTTTGCTTGAGTTTGCAGCAGTCATTTAGGACGCTGGCTTTCATTCACTCTGCTGTACCTGTACATCTGCGCTCTGTTAAGCAGTGGAAGAAGAGTATCATTCTTTCCTGCATTCTTCCATTATGTTCTTGATTGGTATTTTATTTAAAGCTTCCAAATGAAAGTAATTCTTTGGGTAGACATGCATTTGCAGGACACACAGCTGCATTCTTTATTTGCTTTTTAGAACTTGAAAAAGAACCCTCAACTTCATGGTAGGCACACTGTTATGCGCAGTTATGTGCAGTTTCTTGATGTTTCTGTCTGTTTGTCGCAGAAGACTGAAGCCAGAATGCAAAATGCATTACCTGCTTTCTGGGGAAAGTATGTTATCTAAGAATTAATCTTGAGAAATACTCCTTGGAAAACTTGGAAACACCCGTGCTCATTACTTTGCTTTACTCTCTCAGTTTCCCTTCTGACTTTGTAACTTCACTTGCTGTGAGCTGGATTACAGAAGGTTGTTTAGATACCTAAAAATGTACCTAGAAATAATTTCTAGGTACCTCACACTGCGAAATTCATAAGAGAACTCAAAAATGTGAAATCAGTCTTATTTTCCCATTTTTTCATCTATTAGCTTTTTGTCAAATTTGACTTGAAATCAGACATTCATATTTATTTATTTTACTTCCTGCAAGAAGGACTATATGAAATTGGACAGTATGTCAGTGTCTGTACTTCCTGAGGTTAAGGATGACTTTAACTGGAAGGAAAACGTGTTTTAGGTGTCTGTTCAGATGCTGTTTCAGTCTCACTTGGAAACAAGAAAAATACCAGTTGGAAGTTACTCTTGCTGGAGAAGACCACATAGCCCGTGCCTTTCACGTCCAGGAAATCTCAATAGCTTTAGCTCCAGGTAGCTGCACCTTTTTAATTTGTCCCCCTTTTGCTGTTCCATGGATCTGTGTGTTACCTCTAAAGACGGGGAGAAAAGAGCACTGCCGGGGTCCAAATTCCCTGCCTTGAGGAAGAAACAGCCGCAGCCAGCCCACACCACTTTATTTTTAGCAGATGGCTGCTTTGCTTTCAACGGGTTGAGATGTGGACTCCGCAGCTCCACTGTCGGTCAACACGCCACTGGCCTCTGCAAGGCGCTTTGCAAGGTGCGGGCTGTGACACCTGTCTCTGAGCCAAAAGGGCTTTCCCCAGAAAAATATTCGTGTTCTCAGGGCTTCTGCCTGACTCTTGTGAACTCCTGTCTGACCCATCTGTCAGTTTATGTGCTGCGCCTGGTCGCTTAGATCCTGCCTTGCCACCTCGCATGTGAATTACCTACGCTGATGAAAGTTGCTACTGGTCACATAAAATGAGCGTGGTTTATACGGTGGCAGCTGCTCTAATGCACCAAATTATTTTAAGAGCTGTTGAAAATACAGACTTTTAGATCAAATATGCTCTCTAAATGATTCATTGTCTCGTTTGTGATTAGTGAAGTAGAGAGCTATGCGGTTGTGCTTAAACTTTACTTTAAGAGTTGTAAATGCAAACTCATGCTTCCTTTCCATCATAGTATCCTGGAAATCATTTGGATTCCCACTCAAGTCTTTAAAAAAAAACCCCAACAACTGTGTATTCTCTGCCAAAATAAGTCTCAGCTAACCACTGCTTCTATCCCAGTATGAAATATCTTCCTAAACATGCTTTGTCTCTTCTTCTTTTTGTATCTGTCATCACCTTACATTTAGGGCAGAGTCAGTTTTGGTTATTTACTCTTCAGTCTTTCTTTTGCTCTAAACCTTCTAAGGAACTGGGACAAGAAAAAAAAAATCTTATCACTTCTTCACAGGACAAGTCTCTGTCAGTGTTGACTGTATACCCCCAATGAAGGGATATTTGCACTAAGAAAAAATGTATGAAGTTTAATAATGTTCCCATGTCATAAATTAAATCTTTTTCAGCAACTGAGTTTGCCATTTGTGCCCTAATTTTTGTAGAGTTTCTGCTTTCTGCTGTCCCACTGCTGCTTCGTGTCACAGGTTGAGTTAAGGGTTCTTCCACTTCTCAGATGAAGTCCACAGTTCCTTGCTTGCCTTTAGAGAAACAGTAAGTTTGTGAGAAGTTTCTCTGCAGTCAAATTGTTCCTTTCAGGAAGAGAAATCTTTAATAAATATAGTGAAATATTTTGGAAGCAACCACACTGCTTGGAATCAATAGCTGTTACAAAATATAAATACACACCAATATTATGTCTGAAATACTGCTAAAAGCATGTTATTCAGATTTGCTTCAACCCCAGTGGTCCCAGGCCTCATGTATAATACTCCTTTCTGGAGTAACCTACAGTCACAGTGTAGGTTATAATCCAATGATGATACTCCAGTGTGCTTTCTGGGTATCTTCTCTGGGTAATACAGTAAAATTCCTGCCCTGTGCACTTACACAGCTGTAACCATCCAGCTGTGTTTACACTCCGAAAGCCAAATTTGCACTGGAAAACCCCTAACAGAAGTACTGGAGGTGTGCAAGTGATGAAGCCGACCATGACTTCATTGCTCAAACTATGTTGCACAATAAAGAAAATGCATAAAGTTTATATATGTACAGCTGAGTATACATGCACACTTGCTTTTTTTGATTCCTAGGAAGAAAAATTTGTGAGTGTAAATATTGTTTGGGTAGCTGTGTTCTGATTTTAGATAAGGTAACCTTGAATGAATACAATTTCAGAATAAGAGGGAGAGCCTTTGGTGACCTTGCTCCTCAGATGCACCTGAGACATGTTTGCCTACCTCGGGCGTGCAAAGGTAGGCGTGCAGATGCTCCCAGGTTCGGAGCCACCTGGCAGTACCTTGTACTCCCTATAGCTCAGAGCAAGCCGGAGCTGATCGAAAGTTACCCAGACTTATAACCCGCCCACTCCCCTGCCCCCAGTGGGGTTCATCAGTTTTGTGTGAGTGCATGTGAATTTTCTCTTAACCCCCAAAGTCAGCAGCTGAGTGTTCACATCCATGAGTTTCCATACTGTTCCGATCAGAGGCTCTGCAACACCTTGTTTTGAAGCTCTTGAATTAATGAGTTGGTATTTAATTCAGTGTTCCTTGCTGTTTCTGAGAATACCACATCATTTTAGAGGCTGAGATAGTTATCATGTGCACAGGAGTTTATTGACTTCTTTTTCCTTGGTCCATGCTTCTCATGGTGGTTATTATATTATGTTAATATAAACATATATTTATTCCATTTTCTCGCTGGTTTTTATGTTTATTTTCATGTTTGTTCAAGTTCATTCAATCATATGCTACTAATGTAAAAGACTCTGTAACACTTACATGTAATATTTTTAGTTCTGTCAGCAGAGGGAGAAGTGAAGCAGGAAAAAACCACTTTTTTTCTCTACACATTTCCTTAAGTAGCATTTGTTCTGCTTCCTTCTGCAAAAGCAGAATATGACATTACCTGCCTATTTGTCACTGTTTAGTTTCTCTCCAAGTAATTCTTTGTAATATAGTTTACATATGTACTGTCAAATAACTTCAAAATGGCTTAAGATGGTTGGTTTACATTCATAGTTATATAAAATTGTACATTAAAATGCATGGGAAATTTTTTTAATTCTTTTAACTAAATCTATGCTTTTATTTCGCTGAAGTTTCAGACCCAGAGCTTACGACTGTCAGACTTGCACCGAAAGTCTCAGCTATGGAGAGGGATAGTTAGTGTTACCTTAATAGAAGGTCGTGAACTTAAGGCTATGGATGCAAATGGACTAAGTGATCCTTATGTGAAGTTCCGGTTGGGGCATCAGAAGTACAAGAGCAAGGTAATTTCAGCTGTGACCTAAAATGCGCATTCGCCGTGTTTGAAATGTTCCTGTTTGTGTTTTTTTGGCTTGCGTGACTATTGAAATCATGATGGACATTTATTGTTGTATTAATTAGCTGTCAGAGCAGCTGGAACTTTGTTTAGATGCTTGTTTTTATTTCATTATAAACAAATGCGGAAAAGTGTAGCACTGAGACATGTGGGGTGGCATGATTTTCCATACAGACTATGTTGGCTTTTATTTCCTGCTATGGGTCATTCATGGCAGGGGAGAGATGTGGACTGACTCTGACAAGTAGATACCACCTTTGTGCATTTCTGGCTTGATGCCAGTCATCTCTTGGATCCTTTGCATGGTCTTACCCTCAAGCCGTGTTATGCTTATATTCTCACTTTCCTCATTGTGTCCTTACTGTAAGTTTCACTGAAGTTTGATATATCTATGAGCTTAACAGGTAGAGAGGTTTGATCAGGGAGAAACTGGTTGTGCAGATGTGCTTGGCTTTCTTGCTACTGTTTTTTGTTTCCCTGATCCCTATTGGTTTGAAAATTGCTGTTTACGAAGATGCTGGGACCACCGATGACACATTAACTTCCTCTCGCAATGGCCGTGACAGCCCGTGTGGTTTTCACAGCCAGTGGGCAAAATGAGGGTGAGGCCAGGAGTGTTTAGGTGCCAGTTTGCAGACCTCTGAGCCCACTTTGCAGCCTCTTAATCTGAAATGAGAAGAAATCAAATTTCATGCTTTTGTGACTTAAAAAGTGTTCGTAGCATTTCTGTATTTTAATCCCCTCTAATTTTTCCAATTTTTCAAGCCAGTGGCACTGGTGGATGTAGAAAGTGGCTGTTGCTTCATTGGGAAGGTACTAGGCAGTTTCCATTCTTGCTCAGGACAGGTGTGACTACTGTGAGTACTGCTTTGGCATTATGCTAGAAAAACCTGCAAGCTTTCTGTTCTTCAGAGTGTGGTCAGAAGTACATGGACTGATATCCATTGAAGTTACTTCTTTTGTCAGAAGTAACTGGACTGAAAATGATTGAGAAAGCTACTTTCATCTGAGTTGCAAAGGAAAGGAAGTAAAATACAGTTTTGAGAAAAAGGAGTATTAGTCCATAAAAAGTAAACTGTAGCGTGACCTGTCAGACAGTATTACTGCAGCTGGGGAAAGAGGACACAATAAAATTGTTTCTGTTTAAATGCTTACAGTCATCATCTGCTTGTCATTGCAGGTGCTTTGTTTTCCTTTAGGCTCAGACACATAACTTTGCAGCTAACTGTCACTCAAAGGAGGGCATAATTATTCTACAGAAAAATGGATCCATTCCCAGGGTAAATCCTTTCTTCAGGAGGCTTTTGAAGGTGACAGGTTGCAGGATTTTAGAGGTTGCTGTTGTATCTAAGAGGCATGAGAGAACTGTCCAGTAGTCTTTTATAATTACTACTTTTTAATTCTTGCTGCTTAAGATACTCATACTGCAGATAGAAAAAAACTTCCTGAACAGACTCTAAAGGTCAAATTTACAATTCAAGAAAGTGTGTGGCTGCACAATGCAATATGACTTTCTTTTTGCTCTCCTTTCAGATTGTGCCAAAAACTTTGAATCCTCAGTGGAGGGAGCAGTTTGACTTTCATCTCTATGAAGAACGAGGTGGAATTATTGATATTACCGTGTGGGACAAAGATGCTGGCAAAAAGGATGATTTTATTGGCAGGTTTGTGCAATTACAGCCTTCTTGTTCCCCGGGGATGAGAGTAGATGATTAAAATGAGGCTTGCTGTTGAAACTATTTCTTCTGACCATTTGTTCTTGCCTTTTTTTTTTTTTAAAGTGGGGGAGGATTTTTTACAAAGCATGAGTGCCATTTGCTGCATTGATGTAATTCTTTAATGGTGTAAAATATTTTTTATTGACCAGTAGGTGGCAGCTTCTACCAATTGATAGACAGGTTTTCCAAAATAAAAATCGCACTTTTAGAGCAATAATCAAGATGCAGGAGGCTCCATACAGCAACATCCAGCTTGGAGGAGAGAGAACTCTCATGACTTGTAATAGGTGCTTAAGACCAAAATTATGTACTTATTTTTCATTCTGTGTGGGAAATGAAGTGAGTCTTGAAACTACACACAGCTTTTGGGGCAAAGAAATAAGATCATTCACCTAATTAATTTTCAGTCAGCAATCTTTGGGATCTGTCTTAGAGTTCAAGAAATGGTAAAAATTTGTGTGGTTATGCTCCATTTTTCTACGTATGAAGAGGAAAGAAACTAATGTTTTTTAACAATGGCATTAACTGTTAGCTAATAGGGGAAAAAAACTGGGTTGTTCTTACAGATACTGGACAAAGTCAGTGCTATTTTGAAAGCTCAATGTTTGTTAACATCATAATCTAATTGATATCCATACAGTCACAATAATACCATAATAATATACTATATATATATGATTGTTTGTTCGAATATTGGTTGTAGGTGCTTTCACTAGGACATTGATACTATTAACTAGTAGAATTGCTTTTTTTCGTAGTTAAAAGC
>NW_010531417.1:0-2040 GCF_000687285.1 Phaethon lepturus | reverse complement strand
CAGGAATGGAAATCCCACAGACTGAGCCATGTACTTTTGATGTCAATGTGGTTATGTTTATACTGACCTTTTCCTCCCTCCCATTCCATTTTGGTTAATGGCTTTCTTTATCAACTTAGATCAGTCAGATAATATTCTGTGTTTATTTCATGCTATAAATTGTGGGAACTCAGAATACATGCAGAATCTGTGGCAAGCAAACAGCTTTAATACTAGGCAAAAACACTTTTCAAAAATATGTACGGTAGGATTTTATTTTATTTTATACAATGAAACCCTATGGATGGCGTGATATGTTTATATTTGAAGTTTACATTGGTTTTTTTCCCTTGCTTGATTTCAGTCAGCATATATGGGAACAATAACTACTTTTCTGAAGCAACATAATCATTTAGTCCTATGTCAACATGTGATATACCTTGGGAAATCATTTCTGTTTTCTGCTTAACTTTAAGCTTCTTATCCAAAAGACGGGGAGATGCAGAGGTTTCACGTGTGATTTTTTCAGAACACTGTCATCAAAGCAGCACTTATGTTGTTACTGTTACCAGTAATTATAAAGTCTTTTTAAGAGCATTGCATGAAATAAAAGACACCACTTTTGCTCCAAGGCACTTGAAATCTAAATAAGAATGGGATGGAGAAATGAGAGAAGGAAAATTTGTCACTTCAAACGCATGAGCTGTTTAGGTAGCTTTTCAGATACCTAAAAATGTTTTATGTCTTAAGTGTACATATATTTCTTTCTAGTAACTGCATGCTATCATGCAAGTAACAAATGATTTCTACATTTTACTTAGACCCGAAAAATTTGATGGCTTGAGAAATCTTCTAAGAATGCTTGAAGCCTTTGGCATTTTTCAGTGGGAGAATCTTGTTTTGTTTCCTGTTATTTTCCTAAATAGAGATAATTCTTGTATACACCAAAAAACATGCTCCTTGAACAAAGCTAATCTGTAGTGCTTCTGCAGTATGTAACTAATTTTAACAAAATCAGTGGTATTTTTCATGAAATCTTGCTGCTCTAGATTTTTGTGACCTCTCTGCTGTCAGTGTATGTATAACCCCTCCTCAGTTTGTCCTTTCAGACACTCTCTCATTTCAACTTCTGTTGGTACCTTATCTCTGGATAATGCAACCTGCAAACAAATTCTTCTCCAGGAAGGTTTCCATGAAAAACTTTGTCATTTGTCAAGCTCAATCTGAATAAAAAAATAGGTCTTAATATTCCCCTTCCTTGATACTCTTTTCCAGTCACTGTGGATAAAAATCACTGACACTTGACAGCTCCACTTTACATTGACCTCTCTTCCCCAGTTTCTCCGTTTCAGGCTGCCTCTAAAAGCTGGAAATACTTTGGTGTCGACAGTACGTCTTGCTCTTCCTGAGTGTTATGCTAAATGTAGTTGTAGTAGTATTCCTGGTAGTCTTCTAGCATTGCTTAATAATGGAGTGTAATCCCTTTCATTTTACTGTAATCTTACTGCTTGCTTGAATAATGTGCAAGCAGCAGCTGTTACATTATATAGGAATATTTTTATTAAATGCAAGTGAAAACCATTATTTCTTGAAGATGTCCTGCCAGGCCAAAGTATGGTTAGGGAGAAGCCATGCTTGATTGAAGAGGTCCTACTCATTGAGGGAAACAGCAGACCAAGTTGAGAAAACAGAAGAAAAAATTTGTTTAAGGAGGAGTGCTCACCTCTCATCCACGGTGTTGGGTTTTTGTGTCCTCCACATTCATCTGCTTGCAGAGTACGTGTGAACGTCAGCAGGTGTTATCAAGCTGTTTTGCCAGGGGATCATTGTGAAGAATGCCATCCCTAAAACTGGTTCAGTGATTCCAAACTGAGCTGGCTGTAGGAGAACAGCTGGGTGGAAGGCTGAAGGGACAAACTCCAGGTCCCTCCTGGAAAACAGCACGGGAAGACCCCTTGATTTGAAATACGCTTCCTGTGGTAAACTTTGTAACTTGCAAATTTTATTCCAAACCAGAATGATGTAGACATAGTGGGATGGAGGGCACCCTCAGCAAGTTGG
>NW_010531416.1:0-15967 GCF_000687285.1 Phaethon lepturus | reverse complement strand
AGAGACTGGAACATCTCTCGTATGAGGAAAGATTGAAAGACCTGGGGCTCTAGTCCGGAGGAGAGAAGGCTGAGAGGGGACCTTATCAATGTCTATAAATACCTGAAGGGTGGCTGTCAGGAGGATGGAGCCAGTCTCTTTTCAGATGTGCCCAGTGACAGGATGAGGGGCAATGGGCATAAACTGCAGCACAGGAAGTTCCACCTCAGTATGAGGAAAAACTTCCTTTACTGGGAGGGTGACGGAGCACTGGAACAGGCTGTCCAGCGAGGTTGTGGAGTCTCCTTCTCTGGAGACCTTAAAAACCCAACTGGATGTGTTCCTTGCAACCTGCCCTAGGTGATCCTGCCTTGGCAGGGGGGTTGAACCAGATGATCTTCAGAGGTCCCTTCCAACCCCTACCATTCTGTGATTCTGTGATTCTGTGAAATTTTCAGTCTGTTATTGGCTCATGTGCAAGTATTCATCTGATCTTGATGAAGGGCATTTCTAACAGAATTCCTCTCAGTGCATACTGGCAATTTCGGTGTTTACAAATAGAATGGGACAGCTTGTTTTGAAAATGATTCCTAGGGTTTTTCTCTTCATTGATGATAGAAAGGAGCCTGTTTGTCTTTACAGAGTTTGCTACACTGTCTGGATGTACATACAGCCTAGCTTGAGCCTCTTCTGTCAAACTGGTAGGGTCAGTCATGACAGAGTAAGCACATGCACTGGTCACACTGCACATTCTCTTTTGTTGTAGCATGATCATTTTATCTAGTTACAGTCCTATGCTGTTTGTTTCCCATGAACTCCAGAGAATATTATTCACTGCGACGTTTTTTAACCTCAATTCCACCATTGCTTAACAAGGTTCCCCACTTAAAAGAGAAAAATGGATTTCAACAATAAGAAGTACTGCAATGCATATTTTTGAGAGGGGACATCTGAGTTACAGTGTGAGCAAATGATCTGAAAAGTGAATGTAATCCAGAGCTAGGATTAATATTATTCCTGTTAAGCTCACTTGTCTTTTCCTTACTTGACATCAGTAGCTGTCACAGTATATTGTCATCCCCCTGAATTCATGTCTGCTGGAGGTCCTAAATTCTTGCCCATGGAGGGAGCTTATGTAAACTTTCTTCTACCAAAGGCCTTCAGTGTCAGGTAAAAGGTAACTCCTTTTTTATTTTTTTTCATATAAAATTTTCATATAAAATATACACAGAGTGTTTCTATTTTGTGCATGAGTGAAATTCATCCATGCCCAGCAGGTGATGTCATTGCTGAATACTTTGTTTTCACATTGACGTCATTGCCTCTCCTCCCTGGGTCCTCACTGCAGGCAGACATGCTGGCAATGTGGTGTGGCTGAACAGGCACTGCCTCTTCACTACTCTGAAAATGTAGCCTAGACTGTGCTGTATTGAGATGGTATCAGTCATTCTTGGTTTTACATGACATACGTATCAAATACTGTCTCAGCCTATATTTCAAATTACTATGCTGGCATCCTGGGCCCTAACACAAGGTCCACTGTTATCTTTCCAGTGACCAAAACTGGGTTCAAATCAGGTACAGGTTGAATGGATTTTGTAGACTATTGCACACGTCATTTATTTGATTAAAAAATCTGGCCCATATTACTCTTAATTCTTCTGCGCTTGTATTTTGTACCAAGCAGTCTTGTAGTTTTAACTTCATCTGTCATAGATGCATTTTTCATGCAGTGATTTGTCTAGACATGGTGTAATAGTCTTGTCCACCATCTAGTTTTAGAATTTCTTCTTTGGTCTTCAGGTTTTTTCCCCTGTTTTCTCCTTAAGACTCAGTGAATTCCAGAAATTGCACTATGCAATACTTTTTGAGCCTGTAAACTCTCTATACATTTTCCCTTGCTGTCATTTTTCTTTAGTTGCAATTTCATGAAGCCCAAAATATAATTTTGAAAGATTAGTCCAACCATGAAGATTTGTCATTTTTATTTAAATAAAATCCGTCTTTGTACCAAACACAGTCATTTTAACACTTTCCTGGAGGGTGGTTTTGTTTTTTGGGGGGTTTGATTTTAGTTGTGTTTGGGTTTTTTTCATTTGCTGATCTAATCCACAGTGATTTTGTAGGAACAAATAGGAAACCTTTCAACCACTTCTAATCAGTCCCAACTGTATCTCCCATCCACATTGCCAAGTATTCTATTCCCTGCTGTACAGTGAAGAATCAGAAGCATGAACTCAAATTTTTGTTAACAACCACTTTTTAAACACTATGAAGTGATATCACATAGCTGGTTCTGTTCTCTCCCAAACAATTCTTGCTAGAGCTGCTCTGTGTCCATCAGAAGCAGTGGTACTACACGAGGTTAGGCTGCAATGGCTCATCTTTTCCTCTAAGCGGTTTTATTGAACAGGAACACATAAGGGCTCTGCATGGTTTCAGATGTGTCTCTGCACCTTTGCATTGCTAGGCAGAAGAGCCAGATAAATCTGGGCGCAAAGAGAACATCTGTCTATCAGTCCTCTGAATCAGCTCTGCCAACATTCCAGCAATGAAAAGCAGCCACAAAACTTTACCAGATGTTTACATTAGATTAATACCTCTGGAATATGCAACCCAGTGATTGCATACAATCGCATTTGGCCCTAATCATGGAGAAACACGGAGACAGAGGCCAGCTGTATAAAGAGAGTTTGTCCAATAGTTGGAAGCATGTTCAATTGGAAGCATTTGCCCCAGCCCACCACCCCCTCTTCCTTTTCAGGACTCCTCTTCCCTAAATCGAGTACATCTTGGGCTTGGATTTGTTTTTGCACAAGTAATATTTTATTTTTTTTAAGAATTGGACTTCTGATAATTTCTTTTAAAAATAAGACCTTACTTGCATGCCTTTCATTGCCCGAATGCCAGCTCTACTTCCAATAGACTGGAAAGTTTAATCTTTTTTTAACGTCAGTTGAAGACTAGCTGTTCAGCCTTCATTATTGATTCAATCCTTCAGCTTTGTTCTGTATCACAACTATGTTTCCTGCAGAATCAAATTAGTTTTTATACTTGACAACTGATAAATAAAAATTTTAATTTAAAAATTATTTCAAGGGAAATGAAGTTTGGAGAGAGTGAAAAAAAAAGTCTATTGAAAGCCAACTTCTTGGAAATAAAACTAGGGGACAGATAAAATTTAGGTGAAATGGAAATTATAGAGACAGCTTCTTTGCTGAATCAGGCAAGTGTCCAATTCACTGTTTCTATGAAACATGGTGCTGTGTTCACTTGTCACAGACAATTTGTAAATTCCAGCAGGTCTCCTGCTTAGTCCTACCATTGCTCCAGCAGATACTACATATTTGCTGTATTTTTTATATCAGATTTGAATAAATTAGCACAGATCGCAGGCTGGCAGGAAAATAATCCCCGGGGAGCTGCAAGTTTGTACCCTCTCTTGGGCAGCTGAGTCAAATTCCACCCCCTCTCCCCTCTGTCACAGGCTCTTGGAAGCAAAAACTTTAGCTCACACCGGCTCAGTGGGACATCTCTGCTGGAAAAGAAATTTCAAGAAATGAATATGGACAATTAACATAGGAAATAATAACTCATTTTACTAAGACAAGAGTCCACCAGATACTTAGTTTCAGTAACCACTGAGCCAACTATTTGTTGACAATTTATGTAACAGTATATTTTGGGACCTTACGATGGTACCCTTTAGCTCTTGCACACATAATCTTTTCTTGCAAAAGCTGATTGACATGGTTTGTTCTGTTTGTGAATGTAGTCTGTAAAAAGTATGAGGATGGCAAAACTTAAGGCTAAACCCTAACTACAAAATGCCTGCAATGAAGTCTTCAGTAACTATTCAGTCACATCCGAGCACCTGAAAATGACCTGCCATTCACCTTTTCCTCTCTTATGGACGTCATTATCATTTACAGCATTTGATTGTTGCCGCTCTGTGGTTAATAGATTCACTGACATATTTCTTCTTGTATTGGAAACGCGTGTCTCGAGTATGTCCATTCAGTTGCTCGCTCCTGACATCAGCTCTGCTTCCTTTCTCCAGGGAACAATCTCTGACCCAGAGGCCAAATGCTGCAGAGCAGCTTCTGACCTCTGGAGTGGATTGGACACAGTATACCTCTCGGCCTGGGTCTCCTCTCTGACCCATACAGAGCATGTAAGAAGCAAATGTTAAATTTCTTGCCATTTTTCAGCTCAAAGTGCCAGAAGTAATGCCAGGGTTTTTTTCCAGCCTTCCAGAATAGTGTTGCTGGTTATAGGATGCTATGCCGGTTATATGCTGGTAACATATTGGTAGAGTACTGTGCAGGTATAGATGGGTTGAGAGCTGACCAGAAGACTCTCTGCACACTTGATGTGAATGTGTTCAGAGTTCTGATGGTAGCAAAACTGTAGCCACGCCTAACCTGATGAAACCCATTTCCCAACAGGTCTGTGTTACAGATGCCTCTAATTTCCTTCTCCTGCAGCTGGGGATACGGTGATTGTCCTACCAGCACAGATGCACTCTTTGGCTGCCCAGTGCTACCAAATATGGATGATCTCACGTGAAAGGTTCAAAAGTAATTGGAGGGTGGGAGGAGACAACAGACAGACTGCACAATTGCATAAACCTTGTTTTCCCAGGAAATGATGGGAAAATGCTAGCGGTTGTCAACAGAACCTTTTTTCCCCATCAGTCTATTTATTTATTTATGTATTTATTGGCTTTACATGCAAAATATCCACAGGACCCTATCAAAACTCTATCCATACGTTGCAAAAAACATGATGACATTTAGCTGTGCTACAGGCATGGGGTACACCAAAAGATGTATCTTAGCTGGGCACTGATTTACCAGGAGATGTTTAAATGTCTCTGACTCTATCCCCTGTTCCCATTGCCATGGTGTCATGTATTTTCTCATATCAGGCTCCAGTGTCAAAGCCACAGGATTTTGTTACCGTACTGCACCTTATCTCTGATATGCAGTTGTAGCCGTGTAAGAACTCCAAACACAAACATGCTTTCTTTCAATGCAATTTTGAACGGTATTTAATGACCTGCTGCTTTCACTTTGTCTGGGGACACTTGATAGCTCCTGAGGTTCAGAATTCCTCCCACACCACCTTCAGCCTGCTGCAGTCAAGAGGTGACAGAAAGCAGCTACTACTCTGCTACACAACCATAAAGCAGAAAGCACAGCTTGATTTTGAAATTACATTCCCTACTTTTACAGGTTTTTCCTCTGCCGCTTCTGTCTTTTTCACATTTTTAACTTCAATTTTACTCTCATTTTACTTGAATTTTGTTTTCTAACCTTGTGCTTTTGTCCCCCACTCCCAGAGTTTCCTGGCCTGTGTGACTGCAACCTGACTGGAAATTGTGTATTCACTCCCATGGGAAACATACAGACTTTCTTTTTTAAATCTGCCTGGTGCATGGCTGCAAAAATCTTCCATTGTCATTTTACATTCCAGGAATGAACACAGGAAGGAAGAGTTTTGCAGCCATCACTCCCCATTTGTTGCGAAGGGGCTAAGGGAATATTTTTGTTCGCCATCCTCACTAGGTAGTGATTTTTTGCTGCAATGTTAGGCACTGAACTAATGAATTAATTTCTGTGTCCAATCATTAGACAGGTACTTCCAAATATTCAGGTTGGGATTTGACAGTGTGCTGGAACACTAGGTGCATTTTATTAAAATCGTATGCTTTGTAATGAGGCAGTGTATGTGTGATGTTGCCTCGCATTTTGGCTGTCTCAGCCTGAAATAGCCATTCAAGCTCTTTATACTGGACAGTGCACGAACTTGGCTGTCTCGATTTCAGCTGGGTCAGGTATGAGCAACAAAGTGCATTTCCTCAGATTAGACTGAGCATACGATATGAATTTGTACTAGATTCAGCCAGGGTCTGGGGGACAGATTATTTCTGGTCTAGCATAAAGACTGCTGAGACGAACATATTTTCCTGACATCTTTTTGAAAAAGTTTCAACTCAGAGAGTTATATTCTACTGACTTGGCTGTTTACATCCCATATTTTTTACATTTTTGGTTTAGTGCCTATATGCCCCACAGTTCAACCTACTCTCACGGAAATACGGTCTTCATAACTTTCTGTAGAAATAGGCAGGTTTGGCTGCAGAATATTGATGTGATGTGGTGCAGAATAGAATCAGGTGTTGTGCTTTGAATATCTTGAATAGAGCTTGTCAGCAATTCATTGAACAACTCTTATTTCCTTTTCCATTTTTCTTAGTTTTTGTTTTTGATTTTTTCCAAAAAACTCCAATCCCATTTGAAAGCAGATATCATGGTAATGAATAGCCTGGATATAAATGTTCTGGAAAATGCTTTCAGAGTTGTCAGCACTGTATTTTACTATTTTGATCCAGAAAACTTCATGTTGGGGTTCATAATGACTATTCTGATTTTTTTTTACCCCCAGAGTTTCAAGCACTAACTAAAAAAAAAAAAAAGTAATAGGATGAAGAAAAAAACTCTATTCTAATAACTCAGAAACTACACAATGTGACTCCAGTTGATTTTTTTTTCATTTTTGGACTTGGTTTTTATATTCCTACACCATACCTTGACACAGGAGAGACTGAATTTTTAAAATATCAAAAATTTTTGTGGTGCAGGGAAAACACTTCCTCCTGGTCCCAAGCTTGAATAAGATAGCTTTCATTAGAAAATATTTCATACTAAAATGTCTCTAAGAGATCATTCAAACTTATTGAGCTCCTCAGTTGCCCCCTTCAGAATGGAATTTGTTATGAGCCTTGTGTATGTGTGTCTTTAAGTAACTGTAGAATAGTTCAACATTAGTCCTGGACTAAAACAGTGAAAATATCATCACAAAATCTCCTTGCACAGTAAAAGCATTACTAGGAATTAAGACTAACCAAGGCTGGAGGTGGAGCTGATCCCGTTGTGAAAACAAAAAGGAAAATTAGCAAAACGGTTCTTTAAAAACCCACCCAGTGATACGAAGCCCAGGCTCACTCAAGCATTACAACCAGCCTCGCAGCCTCGCAGGCAGAAGCCCATAAGCGCTGTGGGCATCACAGGGCGCGAGCCGCACACCTTCTCCTCCTGCACAGTGCACCCCTCTTCCGCACCGTGCTGCTCGCAGCGGCAGAAGGGGTGGCCAGAGTGAGGTACTTATTAAACAGGAATTTAGCAGGAGCTTAGATAATGCCTTTTAATAATCAGTGCAGTAGATCCGGCGGCACTAACATGGGATTCCTGTTTCTGAGAGGTTCAAAGTGCCCCGAGACGGATCCGCTGAAGAATTCTACCTCTCCCATCCTGCTGCCTGAGGGCTGTAGGAATGTGATGCAGAGGGAGAGCTGGATAAGCGAGGAAGCAATTTACCTGGCAACCAATCTCATGTTTGCTAAGTATTGAGGGTAAGAAACCTACGGTTCTGTGAGGAAAAAAAATACCCCAATAACTTTGCTGCCAGAGGAAATCAAATTTAAATTCAACTGTAGGTGCTTTTTAACTAAATCTGCAAGTCTAACTTCAACAAGTGCAGCTGAGTACAGTAACCCCAACAGAATCTGCCCACTCTTTTCTAGGCTTTTTGATTCATCGGACATGTGGGAACATGCATGTGTGAGTGTAAGGGGACTGGAGGCCCATATGTGAGGAGATCCTCTTGGCAGCCAGCATCCTTCTTCAGGAACAGATCCAAGACAAATTCTTGATGCACTCTTAGGGATTAATAAAATAGAGCAGAATGGGAAACCGTTAGATGGGATATAACCAGTGGACTGTTGTGAGTGATGAATTGCTGATTATCCCTGTAACTTGGCAGGCGAGTGCGGAGAGATGTCTCTTGAAAGAGTTTAGAAGTCTCTATGCACTGTGGAGTGGCAGCGGTCTCCCTCTGGCCTCAGAGGCCACTGCAAGTGGCCACAGCCCATAGCACAAGCCAGCACAGAGGACATCGTTATGGTATTGCCTCAGCACCTGTCTGGGTGAGCGAGCAAATGGAGATGTTTTAGGGGAAGAAAAAAGAGCTTGGTTTTGCCCCTCCCATGTTATGTTGACAGATTCAGGAGATGGAGCCAGAGAGAAATAGAGAGATATGAATCTGAAGGAGAAACGGGCTTATTTGGTCTGTGCTGAGCAACATGCGAGGGCAGCTCAATAGGATAAATGACAGCAGCAGCTTAGGTGCCTCTTCACCACACCACTGTATGCAGCACGGACAGTTTTTATCTTCTGCGCTCTGTAACCATTTCTTCCATTACACACTGTGCAGAGTTAGATATCTGTCCGGCATGGCTCTCCTAGCTACAGTGGTACTTTGTCAGTGTGGTGTGTAAGGGATGCCAGCCATGGGAAGCAGGACAGTCTGTTTCCTCAAGCGCAAAACACCAGAAGAGATGGAGGACTGAGAGGGCCGTAGCCCCCCAGTCCATTTCTGTTGGCTGGAACCGTGTGCTTGTTCCCCTCCATGACACAGTTGGACATGAGTTTCTGCAGGTTGTCAAGAGTATGCTCCTGCCAAATCGCTCTCACCTGAGTGGAGAGGTGGAAAAAACCAGCATGACTGCTGGCTGAGGTGTAAGCCAGGAACACATCAAGAACTGCCTGCTGCAGATAGGATGAGGTCCTGGCTTCTGTCCGTGCCCAAGCAGGGGGCAGCAAGAAGTAGAGGAGAAGTTGCCTGTTGAACCAAACACAGGCAGCTCTACTGCTGTGGGAGGAAACAACAGTGAGAGGGATGAAACTGGTATACGCCACTTCTTGATGGGTAGTTTGAGAACCATCTCTGGTTTCTACAGAATCGGACCACGCCACTTCCAAAAGGACCACAACAGCCGTTTCCAGCATTTGCCACTATTTCCTTACATGGCCCTTGAGCTTTTTCACTCCACGCCATCCTTTTAAAAATTTCAGCTGAAATTCATGTTTTACAGCATTTTTTCTTCCAAGGCGACTGTGTTCCAGGATGGCACATTGTATTGCTGGTATGGGGGGGAATCAGGAGTGAGGTAAGGTCAATCTGCATTTCAAGGGGCAGGACTGACAGCAGTCTTTCTGTCTGGTCCCACTGGCACACAACCAAATATCTTCTGTTAGAAATACAAGCCTACCCAACACCTGATTCAAGATGGGACTGAGAACTGGGTTCCTTTTGGGGGTTATGTGGAGGACTATGGAGGATTGCAGAGTTCCCAGGCCAGAAGAATTACTTTGCTTACCTTCCTTCACAGAATTTTGTTTCAATACGAAATATTACCTTGAGCCAGTGACCTAAAGAGCTGGAGCCAGACTTTCAGTGTCCTGCTCCCCCAGCGCCTCGGAGGGAAGCGTGTACACTGGCATGTGCACACTTGCAGGATCACATTGTTGGCAAGAAACTGCTGCACCATGCCACAGCAAGAAGTCATCTTCCAGCAAGTATGCCTTGGGCAAGGGACATTGTCAGAGGCACAAGCACCATGGCTACGTGCAGTTCTCTAGCCTTTCTCTTGCTTTGTGGCCGTTGTGCTGGGCACAAATGTTCTGTGGGTCACAGATCACCTACCCAAGATATAAGGAGCCTGAGTGGGAGAGGGATCAGGGAACTGCATGGCTTGTAGATCCAGGTGGCACAGCAGGGAAGTGTATGGCATCTGCCAAGTGCCTCTTGCACAGTGGAAACTGTGGTAATGGAGACAGAAATACTAGCTGGTGGAAAAGGTATGCAGAATTTGTCTGTTTCTCCTTCTGTTTCAAATATAGAAAATGCACTCCTTTTAACGTTTTCAGACATTGTCAAATTGCTAAAGGTTTCTGGTTTTCCCTTCTTTTTTTTTTTTTTTTTTTTGTTTTTTTTCTAGCTTTCTCTCAGATTAACTGATCTGTCAGGAATGAACAGATTCCTGTTCATCTAAAACAACCCCCTTATCCCGCATAATGATCTTTTCTCATTACAAAGTTATGATCCGAGGCTGCTAGCATTTCCAGATATTTTCCTTGTCTTATGACAAGTGAAATATTGCAGGTGTCCTATTGACCTCGCAGAGGAAAGTACTAGCTTAATTGGGACATAAATGCAGGTGGATTTAATAAGGAGGCACATTAAGAATCTAGCCCTTCACTGGGACCACCTGATTTTTCTAGTCTGAGTAAAGACTGTCTCTGTGTCCTGCCATGCAACTACCCAGATTTCAGGTGCAGAGGTTCTGGGGACATGTTCTGGGCATGGAAGTCATGTATCCCACATAGATGAAGGTGATGTTTGCACCAGAGGAGTGCCTGCTCTCATATAGTCAGGACCAAATGTCGTATAACCTAACAGGTGACCAAACTGAGATGAGGAGTCCCTTTGACTGACAACCTGAAGTCATCTGCTCTCATTTATTCTGCAATGTGACCAGGTCCTCAGCTGTGCTGAAATAGAATAATTCCATCTGTGGTAAATAGGCGGGGGACTTGGTTTTACATTATATATATTTTAATGGCTTTGCCACAGCACATCTTAGACTTAAACCCACCAAGTCATATATATCTGAGAAGGGAGGTGAGACGTGCAGACATTTGACACCAGACTTGCTCATTTGTCATGTATTCATCATATACATGGCTGGTATTATACACTCTTACACCTCCAGTCAAGGAGTGCCTTCAGCAACCCACATCTCATGTTCACATTCATGGACAATGAAATGGTGGGGTGGTTCATTTGTGAGAAAAGGCAGCAATTTTTTCCCCAAGTCTGTACCTCTTGTGAGTTACATTATAGATTTCTTCATGGCTTATGTATAAAGGGCTTTGTTGCCACATGGCAGTCAGACACTGAGTTAGATGCTGCCCCACATCTGTGACCACATCACAGGGATATAGCTAAAACTGAAGGGGCTGAGAGGGTGTGGGCCTGCAGCGGCATCATATAGAGCTGACCATAGCTATACTACTATCAGGGCACTCATAGTCTCTAAGATGCTTCAATTGGTGAGTCTGATGCCTTGAAATCAGTGCTCAAGGAAGGAGAAAGTTCTGTGCTTTTAAGCTCTTATAGCTGTGGGTGCACTGCCTATCTGTTTCCTGACACTGATTTATGCTGCTGGGGAGCAGACAATGCCACAGAATGCAATAATAGGGTTTGGTTTTGTTTACTGACTTTCATACTCTGAAATGCTCCGAGCAACCTCCACAAATGACAAGTTAAATGTTAATAGTTCAATGTGTTGCAGGGTTCCTTGGGTGAATTAACCCCTGTAGTATTAAAGGCTTTCCGTTTGCAATCTCAGAGCCTGCCCTCTGCTTGAGGCTCTGTACCCTTTCGGCTAAGTTTCTCCGGCAGTTTTTCCAGAGCCTTGGTGGCAGTAACCTTTCCCTTGTGGGTCTCATGCTGTTGCCCTCATGGTGTGAGCCTCAAGGGCCCTGCCAGCCCAGATACTGCTGTTATGGTGGGCCTTCATGGGAAGTGATATGTGCCATCAGCTATGGGCTCATCTAGTAAAGCTTTGGCGTATAAGCCTGTCTCAACATCCTGTGTGCAACAAACGCCTAAATAGACAAAATTCATCAGCTGGTATGAACTCATAGATCATACCTAAATTTGTTAGATAGATGAGTTTAGTTGCGTTAGAGCATTGCCAGCTGAAGAGAACACCTGCTGAGCCAGGGTATTAAAGATCACCAATCACTTTTATAAATCCTCCCTCTCTCCCTTGTTTTTCCTTGAACATCTGTTAAATATACAAATCAGATATCAGAATCACAGTAATATATTCCATCAGAAAGAAGTTGCATTTAGTTTTCTTAGCCTGGTTTCCAAAATAAATGAGTCTGGTATGACCCATCTGTCAGTCAAACCCTCTCTCACATATCTTTTAAATCTGTTGGGCAAATTGACCTGCAATTCATTAAGAAAACTGTGGTGAAAATAAGTTTCAGTGTGTTTGAGACAAACCCAAACTATTGCCCCAGTGTGGCAAAACTCAGCATTTCGGCACTGTTAATCCATTAGCTGCTAACAGATATTCACGATAGGAAAAATATTTGCAACTAACTCACAACATCTTGAACTGTGGCTTGTATTTGTACCATCCACACTACCTGTGTCCCCACATTAGAGAATTGTCATACAAGAGCCAGAGAGTACCAGAATGAGGGACTATGAAAATGATCAAGAGAAGAAGGACACATATCTCTAGGAAATGGGTTTCATTAGTTCTGCTTCACATGGAAAAATTTAGAAAGTCTGATTGACCATAAGCTCCAAAAATGGTCTTTGAGTTCACTCTTATGAAACCAAGTTTGTTCCCAATCCCAGATTGTCTTAATGAGCCATCTCCCCTTGTCTTCTGTTCCATCAGGAAAAAAAAAAAACAGCATTCAGGTGTGTAATTCTTATACCCATATTATCTGAAGTTGGCAACCGCATCAGTTCTCACTCTCTTTGGCAAGCTGTAAGCACTAATTAATGTACTGTATTATCATATCTGTTGTTTCTGGTGGTTTGACATGTTTCTCCTTGCCAATCTTGTTGTTTTGGATTGGGTGATGAAATAATGTGTGCTCAGTCTACAACTCAGGCTGTAACTGGGGAGTTATTGCTTGGTAAATCTGGAGACTTTCTTTTCCTGATTATTGCATTTTAAAATGTGTTTATGACAGACTGTCTGACATCTTAGACATAATAAAGAGGCTAATAAACAGTATTATTGAAATCCATATAGAAGACGAGTCAAAACGGAGAAGAAGAAAACACTGTTAATTATAGTTGGAAGGCTGTGTTCTGAAAGCGCTGGAGGGTCTGTTTTAAGGATGTTTCTCTCCAGTAGGTTGTGAAAAAGTCAAAAGACCACATCCTCATCAACAAATATGTATGAATTAAATTAGGAAATAAATATCCATCATATTCCTTTATCAAGTTATCAAGAGAAATGATAGATGCCAGAAACTAAACTTTTATCTTCAGTGACATGATGTTTTTCTATTTTCTAGTTTTATTTCCTTCCTCAAGTTTTCTCTTCCCCTTCAAGCCAAAGTGATTTTTTCTTTCCTGTGCTTAGCTGAAAGTAAATGAGCCTTTAAACAGTTCCTCAATCCTTACTGATTCTTGATACTTTGTAGTTTTGTAATCAAAAAAATCTCCTCTCAAGTGTAAAGGAACATAGTCTTCTAAAGAAACCCCACCTGCTCACTTAGGAGGATATGTTATCTTTTTCTATAACTTGCTTTTTCTGTCAGCTGTAAGATATACCAGAGCTTTAGGAATTCTTAATATGCTAAAAATGTTCTGCCTTCCACAGTCACTTAATAATGAGTGATGGCTTGGGCCTGTAGAGCTTAGTTTTATTTTAATTGGACTGGATTGTCCCCAGGTATGTGATAGTGGGCATTTGTAGAAAAAGAATTATTCCACATTTTAGAAGTCATTGCACTTCAGTATCTCTGCAACATGAAGACTGACCTTTCCATAAATGTGTAATTCAGAGGTGCCTTCCTCTAGACATAAGATGCCCTTGGCATTTTTCCATCAAGTTTCAGAACACCTTCATTAAAATGTTCTTGCAACCAACACCCATCTATGGATGTGCACAATTCCATAGGGATCCTTGTGAGCGTTCTCGTGTATCACATGCAAAAATAACAGGCATTGTCTATAGAAATACCTGTAATGAACTCTCTGTTTGGGAAACAAGAAGATGATTCCAGAACAGAGGCAGCATTGTTATGTGTAAATAGAAGCTATATCCATAATCCAATACTTTTCAGATTGGGTCAAGTAGGAAGACAAAGGAAAGGGACATGGATCTCTGTCACAACTCGGCGTCTTGCTGAACACTTTCCAGGGAGACTATTAAACGCTTATGGGATAATTAGCAATGGTTAGAAGCCACCAGACAGTGTGTAGATTTTTGGGAAGCTCTGAAGGGACACATAAGATGAATGGAGACATCCTAGAATTGTTTCTGGAATCAGTTTATTATCTCTTTGCAGGTCCCTGTAAAACAGAAGAAAGTAGAGCTTTTCTTCACCTACTTGAGCCAGCCAAAAGTAAAGATGTGCAGAAACTGAAGTCCACTGTAGATTAGTGGCAACTACTGCCACTCATTGTAGCAGTAGTCTTCTGTACCTGCCAACAACTGCATGTGGTGTCAGATGGTGGGAAGTGTATGGAGCAGGCAGCTGGGCATGGCTCTCACCCCACTCCTGCTTTGTCCTATTGATATGGTGAAAGTTGCAGACTCTTAGTCTGTGGGAATTCAAGGAATTGGATCTTTCTGTGGCACTTCTTGCTTCATCAATAACTCCCTATTGCTCTGAGGCTCCCAGATGGATTTGTTGCACCTTCTGCTATTCCATCACACCGTGCAGATGTCAAACAGGCCTGTTAAGTCTCCTGTGGTGAGTGCGAGATCCTTTAGCACCTGTCTCCTCACACTTGCCCAGTGCCATGCCACGACTCACACAGTAGTAGTGCTGCTGCTGCTACCTTTCCTTCCCTCAGGGCTCCCCTCCACACACTCTTGACCGACAGATCTGCAGTCTGTTTCCCAACTGCACCTGGTGCACAAGGGCAGGAGGAGCTGTGGCACTGTTCCATACATCCCTACGCTCCCCTCCAGCAGCCATACTCTGGCCCCTGTAGTAGATATCCTCATGTAGTAGATATGCTCTCCCATTATGTGACTGGACATCTCCCAGCCTGTGGGCCCAGGTGTGAATCTCACATTTTGGGATTGGACTGGCCTGAGGGGTCTGTAGAAGGAACAAGCGTGCCTGTGGGAATGGTGGCATTAAATGGCATTTGTAGCATCTAAACCTGAAAAACCTTCAGGAAGGGACATCTGAGAAGGCAAAAAAATTGTGTTTATACTCCCTAGCCCCATTTACAGTGTTGCACAAGCATTATTTAAGTATGGTAACAGTTCCTGTAAGTGGTTTGGTTTTGTATACATCTTGAGGAGCAAAGAAGCAACCTGCTTTCCCCTCCTCTGTTTAACTTCTGTGGTTGAAGAGGGAACTGAAGAATGAAATATTTTTTTGAATAGCAGGGTTTTATGTACACCAGCAAGTTGAAAACTGAGGCGTGACATCACTGGAGAATGGGATAGGGAATGAGCTGCTGGTGGGCTGAGGCCACTGTTCATGGCTGGAGAGATCCCCCTGCCCTTGACTTTCACTCGGGGCAGAGCAGGGATGCAGTCTGCAAAATCATTAACTATATTCTGCTTGGGGAGCCAAGAGAGGCTAAATGGGCATCATTGTAATGGAGAGGTGAAAGAGGGCAAGTATCTCCACAGCTGTCTGGAGTTGCCCTTGAAGGACAGTAGCCAAACCGACCATAAAAAGATTCACTTATAGTTCCTTAGAGTCAAGTGGCAGTTTAAACACTGCATATGTTTGCTTTGGTTGCGACTAGGGTCAGAGCACTTTTTTTGCACTTTCCTTCACTCCTCTGAAATGTAAATACATTTCTTTATGTGCTGAGTGATTTACTTCAGTCCACAAAGGTATTTCCAAAAGGATCCAAACACTGAAACTAAGTACCTGTTGGGTACTGGTTTTCATTTAGCCTTGTGAATTATATTCCCAAAGAGAGGGGCCAGGATTCTTGAAAGGTTTTTATCTATCTGATGTTGTCTTAGAAAAATACGCCACGTGGAGCTACTGAGATCATGTTGACTGTCCTGCTATGTCACCTGGACACTCACAAGTCCATGACGCCAGATGGGATCTACCCAAGAGTACTGAGGGAGCTGGCAGAGGATCTTGCCAAGCCACTCTCCATCATTTATCAGCAGTCCTGGTAAAACAGGGGAGGTCCTAGATGACTGGAGGCTTGCCAATCAGACGCCCATCTACAAGACGGGCCGGAAGGAGGATCCTGGGAACTACAGGCCTGTCAGCCTGACCTCAGTACTGGGAAAGATTATGCAGAGGTTCACCTTGAGGGTACTCGCAGGGCATGTGTAGGATAACCAAGCGATCAGGGCCAGCTAGCATGGGTTCATGAAAGGCAGGTC
>NW_010531415.1:0-14272 GCF_000687285.1 Phaethon lepturus | reverse complement strand
ACTAGTGATAGAATGAGAGAAAATGTCCTCAATTTGCACCAGGGGAGATTTAAATTGGATATTAGGAGAAATGTTTTCACTGAGAGGGTGGTCAAGCATTGGAACAGGCTGCCCAGAGAGGTGGTGGAGTCACCATCTCTGGACGTGTTCCAAAAAAGTGTGGACATGGCACTTTGGGACATGGTTTAGTGGGCATGGTGGTTGGGTTAACGGTTGGGCTTGATCTCGAAGGTCCTTTCCAACCGTAATGATTCTATGTTTCTGTGTTTCTGTACCATCACTAATCCCTGCCTTTGATCTTCACTGGTCTTATTGTGCTCGCATCTACGTATTGGTTTGTGTGTCTTCCGATGAGACGCCTGTCTCTAGCAATGCAGCCAGGGCTGATTGTGTTGGTGTGATGGGTACACTTGACCCCTAGCCATACTTTGGTTCAGGCTGACTAAGGAGCAACAGGCCACATGCCCCGAGGTGAACCTGTGGGTTGGAAATCTCCTGGCTCACCTACAAGGGAGTGAAGGCGCCTTGGAAAAATATTTTGCAAGGTGGTTTTGAAGCCCCAAAATGCAGGACAGCTAAAGTACAGAACAAGATACTGGAGCTAGAACAAAGACCTCTATCTTGCCTATACTATTGACTAGCAGCCAGCTACTTCATCTATAAATATTACCACCAGGATGGGCCCAATTTTGAGCTCTCCCTGAATTGCAGCTGGACTGCACACCAGGTGACTCTCCACTTGAGCAGGGACGCCTCTCAAGGTTTGAGATTCCTTGCCTGAGACTGAGAGCCTTCCTTACCCAAGGTGCAGTGCTCCCTTACACATGACAGATCCTCAGTAGCATGCTGAATTAATACTTACAAAATGTTGCTAATCCATGGAGCTACTCAATATTAATTATTATGAACTTTGTGTAGGTAATTCCATTAGACATAAACCATTGTCGAAGTCTGAGACTAAGATTGGATCTAGCTGCACCCAGACTCCATCAGGAGTTTAGAAAGCAAGGGGGTCCACTCTGAAGCTCATGACTCAACGGGAGGGTCTTCCTTACCCTTTGCATCTCCTGTCTCTATGTGAATCATTCTAACTCATTTTGCCTTTGTAAGTTTCTTCCATGCAGTAATTAATAAGGTGAACCTTGCCATCAAACTTACTGAACCTTGGTGAGCCACTGTTCATCTTTGTTCAATTCAACCAAATTTATTGAACTCTGTCAGATTATTATTTCACCTCAGTAAACCATATTGCTGCTTCTCTCCTTTGAGTGAGGTGTATTCCATTCACCTGTGACAGTTGGTATATCTCATAGTCAAGTGAAAGACTTTGAAAACCCATCTTCAAAATGTTTTAAAATGTTACTTGTTTCTTGAATAATTTTATACATGTCATGATTTTAGGTACCTAAATGTATTTTTCATCCTAACTGAGCATGCAGGTAATTTTACAAGAACAGCACCAGAGGGCATTGGAACCATCCCTGGATTTGCAACGTAGTGTTGTTTCTGAAGATGGTGAGAGGGTCGATTTTATCACTGACAGCCTCGCCCTTCATGACTCCTGAGAGAAACAGCCAAAGACACACACAGTCCACAAAATGCTTGACCACAAAGATAACGCTGTTGGGTTTTCTTTGGCAGCATCAGCCCCTATTGGAAAAGGATGTTTACTAGGTTCATTTGGAGTATATTCCTTAAACATTATCAGGCTTGAATAAGAAACCAGAAATCCCCTGTTGCATCGTGTGCTCATTAAAAACTTGAAGTCTAACAAAACTCTTTCTCAAAGACAATTTCTCCTATTTGCCACCTGATGACTGTACAGAGAATTAGTGGCAAGAAAAAGCTTGTTACAGTTTGCTCTGTCTATCAAGCCCTTGAGTATAAATTACAGTGTGAAAGATGGTCACAGGAGTAAAGTTTCCTGTAGTTTTAATGGGGTCTGCTGAGGCTATTAGAGGTGGAGTTGCTGCAGGAATCTAAGTGGCCCTCCTGGGGTGCTGATCACAGCAGAAAATGAGATCATGGTTACAGGAGAATAAAGGAGAGAGTAAGTGCTTTCACCAAGCAGCCCCTTTGACATGTCCTGTCAAAGAAAGGGGTTGGGTGCTGATCCCCTCCAGGACCTTTGCAGGCCTCACCTTCCTCAGGTTTCTTTCTGGTCAGTGTGGGGCATTCAGAGGAGACACCAGGCTCCTGGGAGGCTGCAGCGGCCGCACAGCAAAGGTGCCTGAGCAAAGGTCTGTCAGTCTGGCCCACACACCACTGCTGTCCCAGCCTTGGGGCTGCCCTCCTCGCCTCTGCGCCCCAGCTCAAGTGCTGCTGCTCAGTCCTGAAACACAGCCCTCATCGCCCCACTTGTCCTGACACCCCTCTGGCCAAGCCTGCAGGCCCCCAACAGTCTGGCCACATAGAGATGGTGCCCAGCTTCTCCACACCAAGTCCCTCCTGCCCCAGTCCAGATCCCCCTCCCACCAAACCCCACTGCCTTAGTGGTGCCTCACAGACTGTACCTACAACCCCTGAACTTCCACTCCCTGCAGACCGTTCCTCTAGCTTTCCAGGTATGGATGGGTGCTCTTCAGCCTGGTGGTGACAGCTTGCAGGTCCCAGTTCACAGAACCACAGAACCACAGAACCACAGAATCACAGAATCACTAAGGTTGGAAAGGACCTTCAAGATCATCAAGTCCAACCATTGGGTTGTCCCAGCCCTGCCCTCCAGCTCTGTCCAGTGGGTGCCCAAGTTCCCACTCTCAGTGTCATACCCTCTTGCCCATCCCAAAGCCTTGAGCAATTCCCTGAAATACTGCCTCCTCCAATCTCCCCCCTCTCTGCAATACTCATCCAGCTCACTCATTGCCCCTCATTGACCTGCCATCACTCTTCCACAAGTGTCCCCAACATTCAATGGAAATGGTTCTGTCAAAGGGTCACTGTAAATGTTTTATGTGTCTGAGTTCAAGGTATGAGTTCCTCTCTACCAAAGAGAGTTGTTTTAACAGTAAAATGCACACATACTCATGATGTGAGTGCTCAAAGACTACAGTTCCTCTGTCACTCTCTAAAAGTAGAAACAAATGTCTGTCCACAGTGTCTTTGGGCCTGGTTTTACAAACCCTAGGGATGCACACATCAAATCTCAACTTCTGAGACAGAACCAAGCAAAATCCCATCTATTTCACCAAAAAATTAAAAGATGGCTTGAAATGCATAAGCAGGAAGGAGGAGGGAGTATTTCAAGTTAGGCTAAATTATTAGCTCATTTTTTGCAGATGCTAAATATGTCTTATTTTGTCTTAATGGGACGAACTGGTCCCTAACTGATATCCTCATCCTGGCTGTCAAGGCTTGGCTTGTTCCTAAATCCTCACCAGCCAACCTAGTACCTATCATTCTGCATTTTCTGAAATATTTCATTGACATCAGTTACCTTCCTTTTTTTCTGTATTTTTTAATTTCTTTATTTAGGAAGTTTCACAATGTCTGCATTGCAGCAGGAAACAGCTTCCCCTCCCTCGAAAAAAAACCCACACCTGTTCTTCAGTTGTAGATTTCAAATTTCCATCAGATACAGTCAAATTACAGCTTTCTATTTCATTGGGTCTATCATTTTTTTCTTAAATTAAATAGGATTTTCAATTCACATTGTATGAGGGTTAAGTTCTACAATAAGCATTTCTGTTAAAGAATCTCTGATTTTTCTGCCTACTTATACTCTGATTCACTACCTTGTTTATCTCTGTTGTCAGAGGAAAGCATTTCAGAAAAGAGAGAAAGAAATATGTCATGTTTATAGGATATTAGGTCCTTTCCTGTCCAAAACCCAAATAGGATTCTCCCAGGTTAAAACTTCATTAGAAAAATAGTAATCTTCTGACCTCTATAATTATTCCCAAAACGCATATGCACAAAAGGAGGGATGAGCAGAAGGAATGGGACCCTTCAGCAATGTATGGCAAATAATGGAGTACATGAAAGAAATTTTAGCAATACAGTGAGGACACTGTTAGAGAAGATTATTTCAGATATCTGCTTAAGGATGAGATGAATCACACCCGAGAAGTAACAGTGTCTTTGTGTTGGCTATAAAGGGAGTCTTCATATCTAGGCGTAGCTACGTTGTAGACCACCACAGTTAGCTGTGCCCTTCCACCCAAGCTCTTTGCTGACATTTGTATAAGGTTGCCTCTTTAGATCAAGTTGCAGTGGCTCCTGTGCTTGCAACGTGAGATCAGCATTGCCCTTTATCTTCTGTGGAATGAATTACAGCAGTCTGGAAGATGCCTGCACACTTACTGGGTTTGAACATAACAGGAGCAGCTAACATGCAATGGACCAAGATCTTGGCACAAAATTCTAAGTAACAGGGTCTGCACACAGAAACTGCTACTGCAGGTGATGCCAGGTTCTGAATGTCAACATCCACCATCTACCCTTGCAACGCGAATGAGAAGCTACCTGCACCAGCTTGCTTGGGAATGAAATTTCTCTCTCTGCTGCAGCCCGGCAAACATAATACAAGCAAATTTACAGAGTATCTGAGCAGACTTCACATGCCCACACACCTACATGCAACATCTTTCTGCATGTAGAATGCCCCTTACCTACCACACTGTCCTAGCACAAACCTGGCCAGCTGAGAGGAACTCTCAATATTAATTGAAATTATAGAAGTGTATTAATTATTAAAGAACCTTTAAATGTCTTGGGCCTGAAGGCAGGTTAAGGCAGGTCTCAGTGTTGAGCCAGGCTGGCTTTGTGCTGAGGGATTCAGACACACTTGAAAGCAATGCTATTTAAATAAATAAAAAGGATCCAACAGCGAGCTATGTTTCAGAGCATTATGGGAACCAACATGCAAACTTGGAAAATACTGTGTCATAGTCAATATTCAAAAAAAGCTAATAGACAGTGCTAGAAACTGTGGGATAAATACAGTCTTGCGTTGCAGTAGGGACAGGGCTTGTCTGTTCCAGAGGGAGCTAGTTGTAAAGAACATTGACAAAGTGCATCCTGTATATGTACCAAAAACTTTAGTATTTACTCTAGACACTTGTTTAGTGTATCTCTAAAGCCAATAGGCAGCAACAACAAAATAGGAAACTACTTCAGAGAATTCATTGCACTCAATTCCAGATGTAGGCTTAAAATCAATGTGAAAATCAGCACCCATGACTCTGCAGTGGCTTGTCAACTCTTTTAAGCTGCCTGAAAGTTACAATGGGATCAAACTTTCTTGAGACACGCCTGCTGCTTACCAAGAGGATGAGAGAGGAAGTCTAGTTTACTAATTCAGAAAAGTTTATTTAATTCAGTAGGGGTATCTATGCATAAGTGCCCATATCTGGCCCTGAAGCCCCATTTTGTTGGACTAGGTAAAGCCAGTATGGTGACCATAACCCAGAATAAGAGTCATGTCTTAAAGAAGACATGATTTGATCATCTAGTTTCACTCTAAAAGCACTTTTTTTCTGACTGTTGGATATTAGGAGAGCCAAAAGTAGCTAAAACTTAGATGTAAATATCTACATAGCCAATGCTCAAAGTTTATTGATATTAGTTCCAGTGCTAAATTTCAACTAGCTAAAGAGTCCAAATGAACCCTGTACTAGTCTAAATCAAGCATACAATTTCTGCCTTGATCCATGTCATCGTAATACAGGGGAGAAGAGAAATTCATTAGAAGTATCTCTCCATTCACTGTAAAAGGAGGCAGGTACTTCAGATAACAATATTCAAGCAATGATTCAGGTGCCCAAGCAGAGGCATCTTGTGCCATTTAGGGTGACCTAGGGCATCACTGACATCAGTACAGGGTTGATTGATAGATATGACACAGACCCTACAAGACATTTGCAGAATCCCTTAAAGTATCTGAATTAGCAGCACACATCTGTGTTTGGGCAGTTATTTCTGCCTTCCAGTAGGATGCCTACAGTCTAGATGGTAAGAATTTAATAAGGCGTGGCTAAAACTTAAGGTTTTAAGTGTAAGCTGCTCATGGATATTGTATTGTATTCTTGGATATAAAAACTGGATATGAAGCTCTGAGCTAGTCATCCTGTCTCCCTTTACAGCCAGTAGATATAAAGAGTAGCTCTGACCTACTGGTGTGTGGTGGTGTGTGGAACCATTAGAACAGACCAGAGAAGACTCTTTCTCACCAATGGTTATAAAGGGAACCCAAGGAACAGGCATAGCTTAGAGGATGACCTTTTAGATATAAAGCCTTGTGAAGGCTAAAGGTCTTGTGAACCCTAGTTTCAGTCGCCTTTCTGTTGACATGGGAAAACAATGCAGTGGACTGAGTATCTTGCACCACTTCAAGTGTATAATGGGAACTGTTAGGAAGGAAGGAGGAGGAAGAACTGTTATAGTGTAAAATGTGGAATGAAGGAGGGCTGTGAGGACTGGGAAAGGTGTGATTGTAGTACACAATTGGCAGTTTAGGGTAGCAGCAGATAAGGAGTGTAGAATGGGCACCTTTCCTGTGGAGTGGTTAACAACAGCATGCTAGGCTCTGATTATTAGGTGGCATAGTAAGTGATAAGGAATATTAGTGTGGTGTGCTAAGGAGCCAAACTCCAATTCAAACTTCCCTGCCCTTAGTCAATCCCATTGAGGGGGAGATACAGGGAGATTTTTAATTAACACTGTGGTCAAAACAGGTTCAGGTTGGCAAAAATAGATTTAATTTATTGCCAATTAAAATAGATTCAGGTAATGAGAAAGAAAGATAAGCATTAAAACACCACTTTTCCTCTCCACTTTCCTAAGTTCAACTTCACTCCTTCACTCCAGGCTCCTCTACTCCCCACCCCAAGCAATGCTAGGTGTCTGGGGAGGGGGCTGGGTCAGTACATAGCAGCTTCTCTCTGCCACTCCTTCCTTCTCACTTTTCCTCTTCTCTGGCATCAGTCCTCCATGGGCTGCAGTTCCTCCAGGAATATCTATCCACTCTGATGTGGTTCCTCCATGGGCTGCAGTTCCTCCAGGAATATCTATCCACTCTGACGTGGGTCCTCCATGGGCTGCAGGGAATATCTGCACCATGGAGCACCTCCTCCTCCCTCTCTGACCTTCGTGGTCCCTCTGCTCTTTCTCATTCCTTTTGTTCATGCTTCTTCTCTCTGTCTGGTATTTTCTGCCCTTCCAGGAATATGTTTTCACAGAAGTGCTGCCAACTTGGTTTATGGGCTCAGCTGTGTCCTGCAGTGGATCCATTGTGGAGCACAGGGCAGCCCCTGGCCCATCCTCATAGAGGTCACCCTGCAACCTCTGCTACCAAAACCTGTACACGTATACCCAATACAGTTAGAAAGAATAGTGATCTAAAGGGAATATAGAAGAGAATTTAGTTTAAATTAATATTTCTTCTATCAATTTTACCATACCTAAGGACATCACAGGGCAGCTTTCTAAGTTTATGACTCATACCTAGGATCTTTCTACAGCCCTTGGAAAGAAATAAGCACCTTCAGAGAGTGACTTGCCCACCCTGACTGAGTCATATATCTGTGAATGAGATAAATTATATCTGGAAGAGGTGTTTGCGGCTTCCACTGACTTCTGAGGAACTCCACATTCCTGACATTGGCACTGCTTTTCTTCCTCAGGTGGCTAAACTTAACAGAAAAGGTGGCCAGCCATGGCACCTAGAGTGCTCAGGTTCCTCCTGATCCCCAGACAATTGGTGAAGGGACACCAATGGGTTTACAATGAGGAGCTCCCAATCTCTGTCCACGAGGGAGCCAAAACACCTGCCACAGATTGCATTACAAACTTTTAGCTGTCAGATTATAGGAAAGGTTTGACCCATGTTGTACTACCATAGTGAGTAAAGATGTATGTCACTTTAGGGAGCCAAAACACCTGCCACAGATTGCATTACAAACTTTTAGCTGTCAGATTATAGGAAAGGTTTGACCTTTTGTTGTACTACCATAGTGAGTAAAGATGTACGTCACTTTACTTTAGATGTGTAAGTGATGCCTGAAAGTCTAATTCATACCATCAATCTTCAGATGAGATGAATGTTCTCTTCTTGGCAAAGCCCTTTACTTTCCATGAGCTTCAAAGGTAGCCCTAGCTACTGTCATGAAAACAGACACTGACCTTTAATTTTCAGATTCCAAGATCTCTATAGAGTCACTATAGTGGTACGGATGCATTTATCATCTCTGTCTCAAGGGAAGCATTGCCAGCATCCACATGGCTAAAGGTGGCTCCTAAAGAAGTGGTATCTGACCTCTGTAGTGCACCCTGGCTCCCAACCTACACTGCAGTAAGCTCCCTCCGCCATGGGCAGGCAGAGCACAAGCATCCCGTGACACAGGATAAACATGGGGACATCCATGACATCTTCACAAGGTAGGTGCAAATAACCTGTGCCCTAGGAGAGACCTATGTGCTTTCAGAGCAGTAGGCACAGTCCAGGGAAACATCCCCACAGCACCTAAAGGACACTGTATCTCTACATTTGGGCAGCTGAGTCCTGCCACACCACATGGCACTTGGCCAGTGTCCTCTTCTGCGCCACATATAGCCATACCCATGTCAACACGTGGGGCCAACCTGTGCCCCATGTGTCTGTAGCCATAAGACACATTTTTTCTTCTTGTGACTTTTGATTTCTAAGTGACTGAAATAATATGAAAACATGACAAAGGTGTTTTGAGTTTAATCAAGATTATTTTGGGGTGAGCTTACATTTTGGTTTTACAGGGGCTTTTTTAAGAAGTCCAAAAACCCCATATTTTTTTTCCCAAACAACCACCCAGCTCCACTTACGACCAGGCAAATTGCTGCGTCAGTGTCTATATACTTCCTGTGGAAATCATCTAGAGTGGTTTATATTTTTATAGTCTGACCCAAAAAAAAAAAAAAACCCCCACAAAACATAGCTCTTGGTATGTCATTTATATAAACCCATAAATGCCTGGACTTATTTCCCTCGGGCTCCTCTCACTTCTTTGTTTCTTAAGGCATAGATAAGTGGATTCACCATGGGTGTTACCACAGTGTAGAAGACAGAGAACAACTTGTGAAAAGCTGTGAGGTTGTAACTTTTTGGTAACATATAGACAAGGATGAGAGTTGTATAGAAAATAGTGACCACAATGAGGTGAGAAGAGCATGTGGAAAATGCCTTTTGCCTCCCTGTTGCTGAAGGGATTCTCAGGACGGTGATGATGATTAAAATATAGGATGCTACAGTAAAAAGAAAGGGCAGCGTAGTACATGTAGCAGACATCAAAGACGTTACAGCTTCTATCAGAAATGTGTCACTGCAGGAGCATTGTATCACGGGGGTGAAATCACAGAAGAAATGGTCAATCTCACTGCGATCACAGTACACCATTTGTGACATCAGCAGTGTGATCACAAAGCTGATCATAAAACCACTTATCCAGGCCCCAGCAGCTAGTTCCATGCAAAGCTTATGATTCATCAGGGTGACATAATGCAAAGGTTTGCACACTGCTAAGTATCGATCATAAGACATAATTGCCAGGAGATAACACTCTACCCCAACTAGAAAAGCAAATATGAAAAACTGTGTCATGCAGCTGCTGTAGGAAATGCGTCTGTTGCCTGTCAGGAAGCTGGCCAGCAGCTTGGGCAGGATGGTGGAGCTGTAGCATGTCTCCAAGCAAGACAAGTTGCTGAGGAAGAAGTACATTGGGGTGTGGAGATGCTGATTAGCCACCACCAACATGAAGAGGAGAATGTTCCCCGTCATTGTCACCATGTAGATCACCAGGAAGAGCAGGAAGAGAGGAACCTGAAGGTCGGGTAAATCGCCAAATCCCAGGAGGATGAATTCTGTAATGTAAGTTTGGTTTTGCTTTTCTGTAGCTGACATCACGCTGAATCTTGGGGAAAGCAAATACTAAAACATAATACAAAAATTAAAAAAACATTTTCCGTGTGTGGCTGTAAAGATACATTCTTCAGATTAAATCTTGGATCCAATCTCTATGGCCTGAGACCTTATTTAAAATTCCAACTCTGAAGGCATTTCAGCAATGTTTTATATGAAAAAAAAATGGTCTTATCTCAGTTTCAATCACTGTTGGTATGCCTCAGGGACAAGACAGTTTTCTTATTTTCTAAGAAGTATGGATGATTACATGCCATTTTTTGGCTCCATGTCCTGGCTTGTTTCCCTGCCTCGTAGAGGCATGCCCTAATTCTTAATATTTGTGCTCAGGATATATATTTATATACTTATGCTCCTTTGCAGATCACCCAGTTACACCAGCATGGGGAAAGGTGTTCAAAACTACCTACGCCTAAACTATGGCATTAGCCTGCAGTCATAGCAGATTAGTTTCTGCAACCAGACAATCTTCACACAAAATTTCTTATATTCTGCATCTTGGGTGACCCAGCTGATTTACAAGGTAGGGAAATTTTAGGCATGGGGAGGACTATCTATGCGGTTTGTTCAGTTTGTTCAATGCCTTGTCATTTAAAAAATATTGGGACATTCGGATAAAGCTGTGGCTGGCTAATAATAAAATCATGCCAGTAATTGATGAGCCTTACAGTTCAACACATGGGCAATTATTTCCACTGATAGAAAAACACAGAAAATCAGAAATTCACCTTCTCATCAGTTCTTCATTCACTTTCTTCCCAAGTCTGCACACTCCCCTTCGTCAGGCTTACCTCCATGGTAGCCAGTTACGGACTGGGGTCTCTCAGACACCTGCCCACATCACATTGTGGGATGCAGCACAGATTCTGCAGGCTGTCTTCTCTTTCCGTCATCTTTATATGAAAGCCAAGAGCTTGATCTTCCCAAGTGTTTGCTTTGTCTTTAATAAATCTCCACACGTACTGGAGCCAAGATGAACTCCGAAGTCCCTTGTGACTCATTATATGCTCTTGAGTATGAACACAAAATCTCCTTTAATAGTCTTACTAATGGAAATTTATCAATTGGGTAGAACCTTCCCAATAACATTCTTGGTTAAAGTTTATAACATGTTAATAATGCACAGAAATTTACTAATAAACTGTGCGTTCTCCATCCCACACACATCTTATTTCCAATTATATTCCATTTTCCAAAAGCATCTGCATACCTAATGAACATACTGCATATCTATTATACCAAATAAGAGGGGACTATATCACAACCCCCTTGAATGGTGTCTTTACAACATGCCTTTGATGCGGGCACTCGGGTATGGCATGAAGGCATGCAGCAGCATTTCAGAGAACAAACTCCGCTGGGCCAAACCACAACTGGTGCTTTCCACAATTGGATTTCTGATCTGAAGAAGGTGATAAGGGGAGCTACTGTGTCAACATTGCCTGAGTTCCCTCACAGGAGGACATGAAGCAAAGCTCCAGGAAGAAGAGGAGAAACATGGAAATAGGTGTGCAGTGAAGATTATCAGAGGGATCAGCATCCCGGGGAGAAAGACAGAGTAGGCCAAGTCAACAATGTGAACGGACTGACTATTAGCATGGATGCCAAGCCCATGGCACAAACAGAGTATTAGCATGGATGCCCTGACAGATACCAAACCCTGAAGTGTTTTCTTCTCAGTCTACACTGGAGGGAGAGTTCAGCATTGTCTGGGCTAGAGCACAGATCTTTTGAGTGCTTTTGCCACTTGGCTTCAGTGTCAAATACATGGTAAATATCAGGCAGACAATAAAAATGGGGCAGAAATTCAAAAAAGTTGAAGTGTGTAATTTTTTTTCTATAATTTGGTCTTCAATTTTTTGTATGACAACAAACTGAAATTATTCCAATAATTAAGTTGTTCACATGCAGCACGCATCTTTTTAGCAATGGTTGTGTTTTCTGCACCTAACGTTGGTGATCTAGGAGCGAGAGAAGACAGTGGCTAACATGAACATCCAGTGTCATGTCAGTGCACTTGTCTGACTGACCTGCTGTTATTGTTGTTGCCTTTCCAAATTAAAGGGAAAAAAAACCCCCTGCTTATTGTTCCTTCTGAGTGTCAATGGACACTTCTTTCCCAGTGTGAATAACTGTTAACTTCCCAAACACTGAACACACCTTTTTTATCCATGATAAACAACTTTGCAAATAATGAACTGAGTACTCATGAGTAACTGACATCCAGACTCAAGCATCTAATCTTAGAAGTCTCAATTCAGGTGTCTCCTGATCAAGAAGCTTAATTAAACTGCCTAAACATAAGCATCTAGGACTATTTCAGATGCCAAAAAATGTAAGAACTCCAGCTATCACTCCAGAAGGATGTCCCATAGGTCCTATGCGATACCATTTTTGTGAGGATGTCTGCGATACCCTAGAGTATATGAAATGGTATTTGACTCCTTTATGTGGCACCTGAATCCCACTGTAGGTTGATCAGCTGAATAGCTCTGTAGGCTGTATTGACCAAATCTCCATAGGCTATAAATGGGAGCTTAGACATCCCAATCATGAGTACAGGCTTACATGGTAGAAACTGAAATGTTAAGTGTTTGATTCTGGGGCTGAGAGCAGGGTTCAGCTATTTGAACATAGATCTTATTCTGTCCTAGATTTCTGCAGACTGATGTCAGATGTTGCCCAGAGAGGTGGTAGATGCTCCATCCCTGGACACATCCCAGGTCAGGCTGGACAGGGCTCTGAGCAACCTGATCTGGTTGAAGATGTCCCTGCTCATTGCAAGGGGGTTGGACTAGATGATCTTGAAAGGTCCCTTCCAACCCAAACTATTCTATGCTTCTACGATTCTATGTGACACAATACTTGCTATAAAACTGCACCCTTATTAAAGCAAAATGCAGGCAATAAAAGAAACCCAAATGAAGGTATGGGTTCAGGCCTTCAAAATTATGCTGGACACATAGGTTTCAGTAAATGAATCTAATTTTCAATATGGATAATATAGCTTGAATTTCATGGAAGAGAAAAAGCTCCATGTGAAACAAAGTTAACTTGAGTTTATTCAGCGTCACATTTGGCCAGATAAAGTCTTAACCTTCAGGTTAAGGTGAGCAGAACCTCAGGTTCAGGTGAGCAAAAATCTCATTTTGTGGTTATGTGTTCTTCTTTGAGTTTATCTTTGCAAAGTTTTCCACCCATGCCCAACGGGTAAAGTGAGAAGCTCTTATACATCTCTGAAATTCCCTTTCTGTACAGCCTAAAAGCATTCATTTTTATTGCCTGTCTCCGGGGCCTACTTACTGCTAATGCTCAGTACGCCTGACTGCCTTGTATTTCAAGTAATCTCACAGTCCAAAAGCAAATTGAAATTTTAATAAATCCGTCAGGATGATGTTACCTGTATTGGCAAGATGCTCCGTGGCCTAAAAGATGGTGGGGCACTTGGTTAAACCAATGTCCAAAAATAATGCAGAGTTGGGGTTATACGGCTACAATATGAATGCTTCTGAAGAATCATAATTCATAAAATCTTTATTTCATTCTCCCTTAATTCACAAGAGCATCAGATATAAGCCTTCCATGTACCTCAATATAGGCACATCTCACCTGAAATACGCAAAATCTCCTCCTGATGGCCTACCTTTTTTTCCCCAGCAGCAGATAATGCTTTTTACATGGAACACAATGTGCACAGAACATCACTGTGGATAGTGACAGTCCCTGGCTGAGTCCCTCTCAGCACTCATGAACCTTGCGTTACTTCCTATCCCATGGCAGAGTTCATTAAGACAGATGGAAGAGAGCTTATTGTGAATCATGCCATAGCCTAGGATATCAACTGGTTGTAAGGGAGCTGGGGGTAATGACTCTTTTGAGCTACATGGCAGCCAGGACCCAGGTCTTTTACTTACTGAGCAAGTGCTGAAACCATTCTCAGGTTTAAAAAAGCAAGACAGAAATCTCCTTAGACACTTAGAACCTGGAGTCATCTCACCCAAATTTAGCCTCTTGAACATTTGACTATTTTAATTAGTTATCTAGATATCTAGAATTGACTAGATACTCAGTGTAGCTCTCTCAGTGGAGAGAGACAGACATTTTTGAGAGTTTCCATAGACTGTTCAGGTGACAGGTATTGGAAGACTCACATTGCCCATTCTCTCTTCACTTTCCAGGTAGAGTTTGTAAATAACTGCCTTAGGCTAGGCAGAAGTTTATAGTGTCTGAAGTAATGAGGGTGCTCACAGGGCATGTGCAGGACAACCAAGGGATCAGGCCCAGCCAGCATGGGTTCATGAAAGGCAGGTCCTGCTTGACCAACCTGATCTCCTTCGACGACCAGGTGGCACGCTTAGTGGATGTTGTCTACCTGGACTTTAGGAA